>NW_022437024.1:3814174-3916508 GCF_009761245.1 Sapajus apella
CAGCCTCAGTGACAGAGTGAGACTCCATCTCAAAAAAAAAAAAAAAAAAAAAAAGAATCCACTTTCTTTGTTCTTCCTAGGCATATGCCTTATGCTTGTAATAGGAACATAAAAGATGAGACTGCCTCTGGAGAAGCTGAAGCAAAGTAGTGGGTCTGTAAGATCTCAACAAAATCAACAGTAGCTGTGTATTCGTAGCCGTGACACAGAGTGCTTTCATGTGTCTCATTACCACTTCAAAGCTTTACCATGCTGCTTAGCACATTCAACCCTCATCTAAGATCTTGCTGGACTCATTTGCTATTTAAGATGGAGAGTCTAAAGGACGAAACTAAATATTTCCATAATGTTTCAATTGGGCAACAGAAATACAATCTACTTAGAAAGTGGTGTCATGGTCTTCCATTTTTCAAGACTTTAATCCTCATATTGGTTGTTATTTGCTACAAATACTCAAGGCATCATTTCACTTGATTTAGCCTAGCCCTACCACAGTGATGGCAAAATAAGTTATATTAGCCCAGCAGCATGCATCAGACAGTCTGAAAACATCCTAAATGATTACTACTGAATAAGAGAAAAGAGGGCCATCAAGCCTCATCGAGAGAGGCATGTTGAATAATCCACCAAGATCATTTACTACCTTTTTCGTTGTTTTATGAACCAGACACCCTCACACAGCTCTCCTCAGACCCTGTGTAAGCGAAATTACAAAATGTCCTTGGGATCATTCACATGCAATTGAAACTATGAATCTTTAATCTGGGAATGACAAATTTTCTGGGAAGAAAAGCATTTGAAAAGTGCCTTACAATGTCATTATTTCCTGCCCTTTTGAAAACCAATTTTTAGAAATTAGACTTTTTCAATACTTTTCAAGTCCTTAAAAATGCCCTACGTCATTATTTACTGCTCCTTTTGGAAACCAATTTTTAGAAATTAGACTTTTTCAATACTTTGCAAGTCCTTAAACCAACGTACCGTGTCAGCTACAATATTTTATATGTGTTTTGAGACAAGTATAATTCTTTTTTATTAACAGTTATACATCTGGCCCTTAAAATGCTGTAAAATAAAATGCTTCGCTGTGTGAAAGGCTATCAGGGGATCATTGGATAAGACACTAAAAATATTTTTTCTGTTTTTAGGACATTTTAAGTTTAGCTGCTTCTGCTGTTGAAATAAAGAAAAGCCGTAATTAACATTTCTGTAACTTCTAACTTTCTTGTCATCCTCTTTCTAACTAGTTGAGTCATTACATGAAAGCAACTTTAATAAACAAATCTGTTAACTGTTTTGGATAACATTTTGCCTTCTATCTTCTTATAAATGAACATTTGATGATCTTTACAATCTCTAGAAAGATTTACACTTTCAAATACTAGCCATTAATCAGTGGGAACAGCACAACATTTTATAAAACACCTTTAGTATTTATTTTTAAAAACATCCCAGTACATAGAGGTTGTTGTTGTTGTTTTGTTTCTGTTTTTGTTTTCTGTGACAGGCTCTCACTCTGTCACCCAGGCTGGAATGCAGTGGCACCATTTTGTCTCACTGCAACCTCTGCCTCCCGGGTTCAAGCAATTCTTGTGCCTCAGCCTCCCAAGTAGCTGGGACTACAAGCACCTGCCACCATGCCCAGCAAATTTTTTTTTGTATTTTTTTATAGAGATGGGATTTCACCATGTTGCCCAGGCTGATCTCAAACTCCTGACCTCAAGTGATCCACCCACCTGGGCCTCCCAAAGTGCTGGGATTAACAGGCTTAAGCCACCATGCCTGGCCTAATAAAGATTCTTGACACAATTAATGATTGGGTGTGATTTACATAGTGAATGATCATATGCTTTGAATAAGAATACATTAATAGATTTTTTAAATCACACTTCAAAATCAAAAAAAGATTTTAAGATATTTTAAAAGACTGAGGCCAGGTACAATGGCTCAAGCCTGTAATCCTAGCACTTCGGGTGGCCCAGGTAGGTGGACCATTTGAAGTCAGGAGTTCAAGACCAGCCTGGCCAACATAGTGAAACCCTGTCTCTACTAAAAATACAAAAATTAGCCAGGCGTGGTGGTGCACACCTGTAGTCCCAGCTACTCGGGAGGCTGAGATGAGAGAATCACTTGAACCTAAGGGGCGGAGACTGCAGTGAGCCAAGACTGTGCCACAGCACTCCGGCCTGGGTTACAGAGCAAGACTCCATCTCAATAAAAATAAATAAATAAAAGATTGAGACTTTTTTTTAAGTGGTAAGAATATTTCCTTTGAGCAAAGAATTCACAATTTTAAAGATTCTGACTTAGGAACAAGTAATGTATTGAAAATTGAAGTTTCAGTGTCAATGTGCTAAATAAATATTTCTATTTACCTAAGTACAAATCATAAATTGCAAAGCAGCTAGGAAGGAAACTATTGATCTTCAGCTTATCTGCCTTTGTGCAGATATTTATCAGGTTCAATATTTGGCAAACTTGTCTAACCATGAGAACCTCCTGGGCACCTTGTTAAAATACTGATACCCAGAAGTAATTTAACATGTCATGACATATGCTTAGAAAATAATGGTCTCCTGTTTGCATTACAGAAGTGTTCTTCAACTTTGAATCATACACGAATAATGTTCGTAATGTTTAAGGGGTCTTACTAAAATGCAGATTTACATTTATGTATTACAAGCTCCTGGGTGATACTAATACTGCTGTTCTGCAGACCACATCTTGAGTAGCAAAGCATTCCAGAAGCATGCAAGATCCCAGAACAGGACACTTCGTCTAGCAGGTCCTCCACAAATGTTTATTACCCAGTCAGAATCTAGCTAGGTGCAGTAGCATTAAACATCTCCTTTCTTTCCTCCTTTTTTCTCCCTTGCCCTAGCTTAGAGCTGTGCATAGAAATTATTTCATTTTATCCTGGCAAATTGAGCATGTCTGTTTGTTTTATAGAGGTGTGCCCTTTCTGTTGAGTATCTTTCTAAGAGTCATTATGGTGTGACTCATCTTTCTAACAGTATTTATTTCAAATTTTAATTTATTCAGCTGCTTCAATCACACTTATAAGTTATGTTTTAGAATACCCTCTCTCCCTCACACTTACCTTGGCCAGAAACCTAATTATCTGAATACTTGTAAGAGAACCAAGAAAGTATGGACTAATGGTTTATTTTAAAAAGCACAGAGAAGGAAGAAATGGATGTGACTTTTTTCTTGGAAATGGGAATTGAATCACCTAATATAGTCTCTTAGAAAAGTACCATTCCCAAATCTGTTCTTGATTTTGAATACTAAATTGCTCTAAATCCACCCAATTGTTGTTTAAACCTATGACACCATGGAGAATATGAGAACAATACCGTCTATTAATCTCTTCAAGGATAAGCTCCAAAAAGAACTCCAACAAGATGATGGGGAAAGTATTTCATGCATGGGAAGTTCTAATCAGGGAAATGGTAAACAGCTGTCACAGTGAAGGTGGAGGGGCTAAGGAAGAACATGGCTTGCCATTCACCTTTCACATGAAAACACCCAAAGGTTTTGGAAAATCCATAAATATCCTAAATTCTCTTTTTTTCCTGGCCCATCCAGCTACCCAAAGTCAAAAAGAAAAAAAAGACCTAAATGCTATTTGCTATGTCTCAGCTAATCAGCAGCTCACATAAAAAGGGGTAAATAATATTCACTGTTTCAAAATGGATTTATTACACTCTGTTGATTGTATAAGTAAAATAATGTGCTAAAAACTAGCTACATGTCTTTTTATTATTCTTCAAAAAAAGAAAGAAGTGTTTAGTTTGAAGTATCTAATTCATAGCCAGCCTGAACTATTGAAAGTATGTCGGAAAGAAGAGAGCAAACATGTCCATTTTACGACAGAATGCCAAAATTATATCAACAGATAACAATCACAGGGATACACTTGTTTGCCTAACAAGATAAATAACTTTCCTAAAGTCAGAATTCCAATAAAGTCTCTCGTTTAAATTCAGGTGTTATATAACTTAGAATGGGACAAATAGCACTTATATTTTAATCTCTACTTTTTGTCTGTCTGTACCTCTTGAGGCCAGGAACTATTTCTTATTCATTCTTGCCTCTCCTGTACCTAGGAGAGTGTCTAGCTCATATTCATTAAACAGATTTTATTGAGCAGCACTGAAAGGCACAGATTTAAGACTTTGGAACATTTCCCAATACTGTGCCCTTGTCGTGAGTTTCAAGCTTACTTAATGTTTCCCACGTCATGATTAATGGTCAGACTACATCTTGGTTCCTCTCTCTTAATCCAATTTCCCAGGGTCTCTACTGACAGCCCTCTGTTAAGGAATGAATAGTTTCTTATATCTTATCTGTAGTTTTGCCATTTAATTATTTCCTTTTTTATTTTTATTTTTTATTTTTTGACCACCAACATGCTCTTCTCTTTTTCTAAGCCAAGTTGTGCAGTTTTTTTCTCTAAGTTATAAACAACTACACTTGGGATCCCGGGCCTTTTCTTCATTATTTATGAATATGCCCTGTGTCAGCAGTTGGCCAGAGACAAACAGTAATATTAGAAAATCAATATACTGGATGAGGAGAGGTAGAACAGTGGCTGGATATAAGTTTTATATTAAGGTTCGGTCTATACACACTCATACAGATTGGGTATAATGGATAGATTATCTTAGTATTATTCACACGACATTATTTATGTCTTTCTGAGGGGATTATACACTCCCATGATGTGTGGAACTATCTAAACAACTTCCTAGGAATGATCCACTCCTTTTTTCCTACACAGTCCAACTACATGCAAAGGTACCCATCACATGGTTAAAAAACAATACTACTTGTGCAAATCAGATTCTGCTCGACTGATAACAGCGTTACATCCTGATAAACCCATCATAAGTCAAAAAATGCATTTAATACCCGATAAGCCCATCATAAAGTCACAAAAGCATAAGTAGACACATTGAAAGTCAAGAACCATCTGTATAAGATATCAAGGTAGAAATAAAAGTGAATACCACACATACTACTTGTGAACTTTTAATAACTCTCAACACAATCATCTTGAATACGATAGTTGCATAGAGGATCTTTAATTCATGTCTTTATAAAAAAGCAAAAGAATATATTGAGAATGACTGAATAAAATTTGCTCTAATGATATGCGCAATATGCTGTATGTGCCACAAGCAAAACCTTGCTTCTCAGTGTGATCTCCTGGTCATCAGCATTGAAATCACCTAAAAGCTAACTAGGAATGTAGAAACTAGGCCCCACCACAGACTTACTAAATCAGAATCTGCATTTTTTAGCAAGGTCCCCAAAAAATCAGTACACACATTATGTTCAAGAAGCTACTCTAATGAGTACGCACTAAGTATTAATCACACTCCAGTTCCTTCTTAGAAAAGAACTGATGGCAGAGCTTAACCAGTGTGACTAAACGAATGATCTCAGTGTTGTTCTGTCCTAAATTTTCCTTTGCGTCTATGCTGAACTGAGATTTATCAAGGCCTTTAATACTAGGATTTAGTCTTCCTTTATGCATGCACTCAAATTACAGCCTTTGTCATCTGAGTCTTTACAGATGATATCTCTCAACAATACTGGGAGTATGGCCTAAAGCAATGCAATCCAAAGTGAATTCAGAAAACTGGCTGCCCATCTGCAAATTGTTTGTTACCTGTTTGCCATAAGATAGCAACCTTGGTAGAATACACATGATAAGAAGCTTGTGCCAAAATGTAAATCACCTACATCACTAGGCACGCTTTTAATTTCAACTGCTGTTTTTTTCTTAGTAAAACTTTCTCAATAAAGGAAGTAGCATGTTGATTTCTTTTTTTTTTGTTTTTTTTTTTTGAGACGGAGCCTCACTCTGTCGCCCAGGCTGGAGTGCAGTAGTGTAATCTCAGCTCACTGCAACGTCCGCCTTCCCAGCTCAAACAATTCTCCTGCCTCAGCCACCTGAGTAGGTGGGACTACAGGCACCTGCCACCACACCTAGCTAATTTTTCTGTATTTTTAGTAGACATGGGGTTTCACCATGTTAGCCAGGATGGTTTCGATCTCCTGACCTTGTGATCCGCCTGCCTTGACTTCCCAAAGTGCTGGGATTATAGGCATAAGCCACCATGCCCGGCCTTCGTTTCTACTCAAGCATAGCTTGTTACCTCTCCTTGTGGGCAAGAACTTTGAAAAGCACAGGCAAAGTGATTAAATGCAGAAGGCTTCTCTGCTTGCTACAATGTGAACATGCTTAATCAAAACAGGTCCTTCGTATTAGAGCACAAATTAATTACGACTATCGATTAACTGCTTTGTTAACTCCATAATTTCTCTTGGGTACACAGCTAGATCCCCAGTACCTGGCACAGAGATTCTGTTGAGTGAATGAGCTGCCTAGCTCAACTCTCATTGTTCACCTGCTGCTGTAGTTGCTTCTGGCTTGGATTTATATAGTTCCTGAGGTATAGATATGGTTGGTTTTACCTACAGAGCCTTCAGCAGAAGAGAGCATAGAGAGCAATCACACAAGAACTAGAGAAGACAAGGAGGTTTTATGAGGAAGATGAAGATTAATCTAGAATTTGAAGGAAAAATGGGATCCACATCAACATCATAGAGTAAAGGGGATTTCTGGCAAGGAGAATATGGAATTTTGTGGAATGCACTGAATGTCGGAGGTAGGAATACACATGACATTTCAAGGAATGAGTGTGTCATATGTAGGTAGCCAAAGGCTGAGGCAACGGAGTACTGGGAGGAAGTGGTAAGAATTATGGATGGACCGGATTCTTACTTTAACATCTTTTTTTTTTTCCTAAGCCTAATGTACTTCCAACCTTGCCTCTTTTATTGAATGCTGTTCATAACAAAAGCAATACTAAAGTCCTTCCTTGCCTGTTTCCCATACACACATAAAAATTAAACATTTAAATAAAAGTAGAAAAATTGTGACACTTTTTTAAAGCTTTAGGAGTAAGATTTCACATAGAGGTGACATATTTTCTAAAATGTAAAATTTAGAACATTACTAATGCATATTAAATACTAGATCAGTCTTTCAAGATAGAGTACACAGAAGATAAAAAACAGATGCAATTTGGAAAGAACAAAGGTGAATTTGAAGCATACAGTGAATAAGCACAGATCAGCTACAAATTTTAGCAGATATTCACGTGCTTATTAAAATAAGCCTCCTTTTTCTTCATTTGTGCCAACAAGTTCATTTATCCTTTTTAAGATGCTCCAGTAATGACAGGATCAAGGGGGGCAAATTGATGTGATCTAATTTTTCAGACTCAGGAATTTTGACGAAAGGTCAGTGTAGCAGTAAAGCTGCCCATTAGAAATTGCATCTATAAATTGTCAGAAAAGAGTGCAAGCCAGAAGATGAAGCAATTCAGGTTGCTTCCCTTCTTTTTCTCTTCTTTTCCAAGATTCTTGGAAAAAAATTTCATTACACATAAGAATTATAGCTAAATACTTAACTGAAGCTAAAACAAAATCATGCTTTCTAACAGCTCAGGTGAATTTCAAGTCATCCAGGCCACAGAATGGATGAATTTCAAAAATTCATCCTGTGGCCTGGATGACTTGAAATTCACCAAGTTTGACCTATAGGGAACTTTTCTTTTAGTGAATAATCAGACTACATCAAGAAAATGAATGTGTGCACTGCATTTACTTGTTGATGTCCTTTGAGAGCATAGCATTTCAGTAGGCACTGTGTACACGAGAAAGAACAGGAGGAAACATCAAAGCTAATTCTTCGGGGTTTTTTTTCTAGAGAAAAATAAGATAATTCAATATTAAACAGAATTTGTCAAGATTACTAGATTACTAGATGTACATTCAAATAATTCATTCAAAAAACCAATTGAATCAGTTACATATAAGACAGTGTCCCCTCTGACTCATACTCTTCAGGACTCCCTGAGTGCCTTTTTAAATTTTAAGTCTGATATTGCCTCTTTCATAACGTATGAGGCAGTGCCCCAGTTCCTTAGCATTTTATGAGAACTTCCAAATCCCAGTTCTTCCTGATTATTCAACCTCGTTCCACTCTTGTGCCCGCCACTTCATACCTAATCTTCCATCACCGCTACCAGCAGTGTGTGAAAGCATCTCACCTGGGTGCATTTTACCAAGATTTTCCCACTGCCTGGAATCAGACCACACCTTTTTCACCCTGAAACACAGCCATTTAGCTTTGGAAACTCAACTCAGACACCTCTTTCTTCCGTTCTTACCACGTTTCCTGACTAACCCATGCCACCATTGAATGGCTTCTTAAGACTTAAGTCCTCATATTTTTGCAGTGATTAGATGAAACACTATATGTAAATTATTTAGCACCATGCCTGAAACTATCATCATTCAACATGTTATTATAATTACACTGGAGAGGCAATATAACATGGTAGTTAAATGAGCAAAACTTGCAGTCACACTGCCTATCTTTCAGTGCTTAGTGTTCTGTGAATTTGGTCAAGTTAATGGACCCTCTGTGTCAGTTTTCCTACCTGCAAAATGGGTACAATAGTAGTTCCTACCTCATGGGGTGTTTGTAAGGGTTGAATGAGGTAGTACAGAAAAATCACTTAGTATCTACCACATAGTAAGTATGCAATAAATGTTGGCTGTATTGCTGCTGATGATGTACTTTTTAAACACTTTAATAAAAAATTTCAAATATGTGCAAAATTAGAGACCATGGTATAATGAATATCTATACACTGAACACCCAGCTTGAGCAGTTATCAAATTTTGCCATTATTATTTATCTATTTCTCTTTGGTCTATTTTTCATTAGTGTACTATTTTAAAGCAAATTTCACACAATATCATCAGTTTCCCTTTAAATGCTTCTCTAAACAATGATGACTTTCTATGTAGACTCACAGTACCTTTTACATCCCTATCTTGTAAATACATCTAGATATGATATTTCATTGAACTTATTTATTTTCCTATCTTTCCTTCTGGGCTGTAAATCCTGGAAAGCAGTGGTTGTGATATTTAATTCATTTAAGCTCTAGCGCACTGGCCAGAACATAGTGGTAGTGCAATAAATGTGCTTTTTAAAGAAAGAGAGGGAAGTAAAAAAAGACAGATGGGAGAAAGTTAGCTAGAGGGGGAATAGGAAGGGCTCACATAGCAAAATAAGACATTAAACAAAGGTTGACCTTAAAATAGACACAGTACAACTAGTGCCTGAATAGCAATAAGTGCCAAATGCTGTGATCCTAGAGAGGTGTCTCAGAAACCGATGCATAGCCAGGTTTAATTTGCCAGCAGGTTGTTATTGACTGGTCAGGTAGAGAAGAAGAAAGCAAAATAAGAGTGTATTATTCTGCATCACAATTGTTCTTTATTTTGGAATCTATGTCTATTTGTCACCCCAATAATTTACTATATTATTTATCATTATTAAAGGAACCTTATTTTTAAAGCCCTGTGACACCTAGTGTGAAGCAGAAGAGTATGCAAAGTTCAAACATGAGATTGTTACATTCTTGAGTGGCTTTAACTAGCTCTGTGATCTTGGGCAAGTTATTTGCTTTCTCGACTTCAGTTCTTCCTTTTTAAAGTGTGATAGGATTAGCACCTATCTCATAGGCATGACATGCTTAGAACAACACCTGATACATGAAAAGAATTTTTTAAATTTTAGCTATTATTATTATTATCTAGTTATGAGAACAATGAAACAAAACAAATAAGAAGATTTCCCATTTAAAAAAAAAAAGAATGATTTCATTTAAGATATTTCCCCTGCCATGGAATTGCTAAATGAAACTTTGAAGCAATCCAAAATAACTTGTCCCAGGAAGTAGGATTGGATTTTGCCAAACTGAGGATTTAAGATTTACAGTTTTTTTTGTTGCAATTCATTCTTATCTCTGTCAAATGTGATTGCAAAAGGAAAGGAGACATCATAATTGTACAAAAGGTTTTAACTTTTTTTGTTTGTTTCTGTTTGTTTTTACTAATTGTTTTACTAAAGGACATTTGAGACAATCGAAAAAGCTTACAGTTGTGGGAAGTAGAAAAGTTCTTCTTCAAAGTTTTCTTTCTTAAGAAAAATTATAAGTGTTAGAAATAATAGTTTGTTTAAAACACTTTAAAGCCTTCTTGCTTTTTGCTAGTTCTTTGTTAAGCCCTATCCTAGCTGTTAAACATGCTTACAGGCACGTAGTACTCTATGTCCTTGTACTTTAACCAAGGTATATGTGCTGGATGTGCTCACAGGCATGTCTCAGTTCGTAGCCTATGCCCCTTCCTTAATTGGACTTCCTTTTTGTACTCCATTGCTTTTACCTGTTTAGGAAAGGTTTCCATTGTTAGCCAATCGGGTTTTAGTTTAGATTGTTGAGGCCTGGCTCCAACCAACAGATATCAGACACAGCAGTAAGGACAACCTCAAAAGCATAAGGGATAAATATGTCTGCTTTTTCTTTGTTCACTGTACTCTCGTGGGAAGACTGCTAATGAGGGTACCCTTTCTGCAGTAAGTAAAAATAATTGCTTTGCTGAGAGGTCCTTTGTCCCAGTACTGACTTCTTTTTTTCTTTGCAGAACCAAAAATTTATATATAACAACATGGTAACCACTACATAAATATTACAGTGATGACTTGGTACAAAGATGGCTTTATGACGAATAAAATCACAAAAAAAAACTTGAAAAAGAGTAATAAAAATTATCCATAATCAAATCCCAACTTTGGGTCTAATGTTTGATATAGTAAGTTGAACCCAGTAACTGCCAATTATTTGGCAGTTTTGACATGAGAAAAGGCCACAGGATAGAGTTCAGACAAAATACATTTTTTTCAATTCCTCCAGATAGTAGTGTTCTCATTTTTCACAGAAGAAATTACAGTTTAGATAGATAGCAGACTTGCACAAACCACATACTACAAAGTGGCATTGCAGAGACATGGGCCCAGGTTTTCAGGCTCATCTTATTAGTGGCTAATTCCAAGTCCTTTGCATATGTAGGAAATGTTTGCTTTAATAAAGAAGAAGCTGGGCAATAAGTTATTAAATATTTTGAAAAGGGTAAACATTTAGTGATTTATCAAAGGAAGCACAAAGCATTGAGTACTTTAGCAGAAGAAATGGATTAAGATGTGAGACCCATGTCACATAAAACAAAGACCATTTCTCCTCCAGATAATAATGAGATTGTCACGTCTATCAGTTTCTATGTATGTATCCCATTCTACATCCTCTCTCCCTAAATTTTAAAAGGTTATGATCATGTTGATATGCAAAGGGGATTTATGTGTTTGTTTAACTTTTTGAGGAGAAGATGAGAAAGAAAATATATTTTACATTCCAGGAGAGAAGCATTTTAGAGAAACTGAAGCAAAAACTGGGAAGAAGACAGGGCCAACTGGTGGAAAGTGCCCCCAGCTAAAAGAGAGGAGCACTAAGCCCTGACCTACTTCTCACTAATTGCTGTGAGCCTCCCATAAATTCCTTACCCTTCCTGGTCTTCAAATTCCTTTTCTATGAAACAAGATGACTGGAGAGAGGCTCTCTGAGGTTTCTTGGAGTTTCTACAATTTACTGATCTTGTAAATTAGATCATTAATTATCTTTTAAATGCATGTTTTGCAAAGTATTAAGATGGAAGAAATAAACTGGTAAAATATAAAATAGCTCTCAATCCGAAATGTTTTCCATATTTAATTATAGCTTATCTCTCATGGAAGTGTAAACTGAGGTAGGTTACACTGTTAAAACAATATTAGACCAGAAAAAAAAAAAGCTAGAAAGTTCTAAGCACTTACATATTTTGGGATAATCGGATATTAGTCACCATTCTTTACATAAACCCAATGTTACTTATTACTTAAGCTTTAAGATGAATGCCAACATTTTGATTTATTCACATCCATAACATAATTTGAAGAACCTAGAATTTTTTTTTTAATTTGTGCAATGACATTTCAGATTTACTTGGTTTTAGAGTTCCTTCTTTTCGTTCAACATGATGCTGAGAAATACAAGTAATAGGATAATCACAGGTTCATTTCTAGCCATCACTTTTGCCTGTCAATATCTTAATTACTTCCCTAGTCCACTTAGATGACTCACAGTCCATGCCATGAATACTGATGATGAGAGATAATGCATTTGGGAGACTTATTGTAGCTCCATCCTGTCCTTTAACTTTCATCATTTCTACAGCCAAGAATTTAAGGGCACAAGTTAGAGGAGAATCTGGTCATCAAAAGAAAATTCATTAGCCTTTTAAAATATGTCCAGCTATTAGAACAAGCAGCCTGCAAGGAGAAGCATCTCTGACATTGCTGGACAGCATTTCCAATTATAAGCATCTTCTGGCATTTTAAGTTATAACGGAATATTCTCAAATAAATGTTGCAAGAATATGAAGTATAGCATAGATATTATCTTTGCAGTGAAATCTATTCTTATTTATTTACATAGAGTGTATTCTATTTTAAATCATATATTTGTAGAACATCAAAATTCATATATTTGACAAGTTTTTTGAAGAAGCTTTTCAGTTGGAGTATAAAGATGGAAATTTTTTTAATGGCACTTGATTGGTATTCTATTTTCCTTTAATATTTGAAAATGTTATGTTGATCATGTTTTAAGTAGGAGTGGACCTATTACCTACCATGGAATCAATTTGTAGTTATCCATGAAAATAAAGAGAAAGAATTTTTTTTTAAATATTCACTCTTTATTTACAAAGATATATTAAGTCTCTGCTATGTGCCAGTCCTAGAGAAATAAACTAGTGATGGCCTGGATCCTTTAGGCGTTTACATGTTTTGGGAGACATGCACACAGAATAATTAAACAAATCAGGAGCTGGTGAATTCCATAGCTGATGTAAACACACCAAAAAAAATGGATGCGTGAAAGAGGATCACCTTATCTCTTCTGATAAGGTTATGAAGGTATCCCAGAAGAAAAACATCTGAGGTGAGTCTGAAAAAGGAAAGAGAATATTCCCAGATGAAGAAAGGGGAGCAGGGCATTTCAGGCAGTGGAGACATCAATAGTTATTCAGCAAGTGTGTAGAGTGTTTAAGGACTGATTGACAGGTCAATGTAGCCCAGGGGAAAATGGCGAAGGTTAGTTGGGCCCAACTGCGCAGGTCTCGAAGTCAGATGTGAGGATGGTCCCATCTCATCTGGGAAGGAGAGATGCCTTCCTCAGGCATCAAGGGCTTTCTTCTTAAAGCTGTAGTTATTTCACCACTTTTTAAATTTGTGTTTTCCCAATTGTCAGAGACTACAGTAGGACTTAGCCTCTTGAATTTCAGTAACTTTGATTTTACCTGTTTATGCCTTTCACATATTTGTTATTGTTTGCCTTTTGACTTGTAGAAGCTCTTTACAAATACGAGTAGTCACCCTTGTCATTTTTGTTGTGCTCATACTTCCACAATACTTTGCTAAGTTTTGTTATTTTGTCTATAATTTTACCCCATACACAAGATTTATTTGATAAGTTTAGCTTACAAATACTTACTATTTGTCAGGTTTTGTTCTACGTTCTTTACAAATGTTAACATATTTGATCTTCATAACAACCCTATGGGGAAGGTATTAGTATGCCTACATTATGGGTAAGAAAACTGAGCCACATCTTGAAGGTCACATAACTTTCCAAGGCCTCACTGTAGTAGGTATGAGTCCAGGGAATGCTGCAAAGCCCTGCTTTGAGCCTCTGCTAATCTGCTTTCTTTCAAATTTGTCCTCTGTTCTTTTATGGTACCTGCATTTTATATCTTATTAAACAAGGCCTTGCCCAGTTCCGATTATAAAATAACCTCCTAGACATTCTTCTAATAATTTTATAGTTCTGTGACTTTTGGGTTTAGAACTTTAATCAATCCACAATGTATTCTTGTACATGGTTTGAGTTAGAAATCCTCTCAGGTGTTACATTATTTATTGCAATAACCACTGTTACATTTATTTGAAATGATAAATTTATTATAAAATACATTTTCATATACACGTGGGTTTCTTTATAACTTTTTGATTATATTTCACTGTTCAATTTGTTCATTCCTTCACAAATACCATACATTGTTCTAATTACTGTTACTTTTTAGCATTGAAATTGATGAATGTTTAAGTGTTCCCCTTTTAAAAAATATTTGTCACTGTTCTTAGTTATAAACTACTCCAAATAAATACCTAGAATTAGCTTATTACATTTCATAAAGTTGGTTTGTTTTGGCAGAGGGAGTTGAATATTGACTTTGGATGCAATATACTTACAAATTAATTTGAAGCAAACTGATATTGTCAAAATAATTAACTTTTTCATCCTAGAAGATGATGTGTCTTTTCATTTATTAAGGTCTTTCTTGTACTTCACTTCATTTTCATTTTTTTCTTAAGTCTTATACAATGTTTGGTAAGCTTATTTCTAAGTATTTTATCATTGTTTTCCTCTTTTAATGAGCTTTCAAATTCCATTAAAATTTCTAATTGGATCCTGCTGATATATAGAAAAGCTGTTAATGTTTGCATGTCTTTCTCATATATAATTGCTATATTAAATTATCTTATTAATTCTAGTAGTTTTTCAATTAGTTATCTTGGAATTTTTCTTAGTCATATCCATGAGAATTGTTAGCTTTATCTCTTCTGTTGCAGTGTTTACACTTTTTAATTATATTGTCTCATTATGGATATGTACTTATAATGAAAACTATTCATGATAATATTCTTAATTTTCTAGTTCCTGGTTTTAATTTAAATTCTTTGTATATTTCACCAGTTAGATTGTTCTTACACAGTAGTTTGATTTTTCTTCCTAGACTAGTTATTCCATTCTCACATTTAAATGACACTTTGGCTGCTTTAGGTTCTCAATCCTTTGTCTCAGAAATTTCTAGCATCTTTCCAAACACAGTGTCACATGTTTCTGGGAAGTCTGAGGCCAATCTGAGAGTTATTCCATTGTGCTACCTTAGGATTACCCACTCCTTTCCTTGGCTTTTAAAATTCTCTTCATTCTTGAAATTCAAAGATTTTATCCAAATTTCACCTAAATGTATATAAATTTGGAGTTAGGTTTTTCCAGATAAAATACCAGACACTCAGTTAAATTAAATTTCAGATAAATAACAAATAAAAACTATTTCCCAGCTGTATGCATTTTTATTTGCTAAATCTGATCATCCTAATGGGGTATTGACTGTTATTATATTATTATTATAGTAAACAAAAGTGACAGACAACACAAAATATTACTGTTTCAAATAAGATAGAAATTTATATCTTGCCTACACAATTTAAGTGGCCATCCGAGCCTGGATTGGTGCTCCATGGTGCCAGGAACTTGGGTTCATTCTGTCTTGCATCCTCTCCATGCAGGGCTTCCATGATCAGGCCCAGCCCATGGTCTAAGACAAGTGCTGGAATGTCAGCATTTCCATTTCCATTCCAGTCAGCAAGACGGAGAAGATGATTGCCAAAAAGTGCATTCCTTTCCTTTAAGAACACTTTCTAAAAGTTTTATTTTCTTCTCGCATCCTGATGTGTAGGAGCTGGTCACATAACCATACCTAGCTGCAAGGAAAAGTAATAAATACAAAAGCTGATAATTACTTCTCAGCATTCCTGTGCCCACTAAAAATCATTATTGTAGGAATCAGATATTGAGGACAATGAAGAAGACAATGATGAGTATTTGCCACACCATTTGAATAGGGCAGTGTTTGTTGAATCTTGTGAAGCTCATATTCATCCATTCGAAAGACAACCATGAGTGCTTATAATGTATGAAGCACCGTGCTAGGGCTTCAGATAAAAATGTTGAGAACAACACACTTGATCTCTGTGTTCATGGAGTTTTAGGCTAATGGGAAAGGTGGGGACTTATGACATAATGAAACATATTTGAATATTGATAAAAGTTAAGAGACTGTTAAGAGGGAAATTATTACATGCTCTGAGAATGTTTCACAGAAGGACTTTGCCAAGTAAGGGCAGGATGGTAATGATCTAAGAAGGCTTTCCTGAGGATGTGATACATGTACTCAAATCCAAAGGATGAATGGGAATATGCAAAAGAGAGGCTAGAGTAGGAATATCAAAGAAGAGAGCATATGCACAAATCTCACAGTGAAAGGAAGAATAATCCAGTTAAGAAACTGAAAGATATTTATGGGTGAAGTACAGCAAACAAAGGGGAAAGCAGAAGGAAATGAGACTAGAAAGGCTCTCAAGGTTAAAATAATGTAGAATCAAATTCAGACCACATACAGTCATTTGTGTCATTAAAGCATTTGAGGCAGAGAGCAACATGACCTGTTTTATACATTGAAAAATGTTCTGAGTGCAATGTAAAAAACAGCTGGATGAGTGTAAGAGGAGACCATGCTAGGAGTTCAGGCAAGGTGAGAGAGAAATGTGGACAGAATCAAGAGCCATTCAAGAGATTAGAAACAATAGGACCTGGTGATAACTTAGGTAAGAAAGAGTGAAGGTAAAAGAGGAGTTGAAGGTGATTTCCACATTTCCAGATTGTACAAATGGATGGATGGTGGACCATTTATTTTCTGAAACAGAGAAATACCAAATGCCAATTAAGGACAAGATGTGAATTTTTAGTTTGATTTAAGAGTCTTGAGTTTGAAGTGCCTTTCTGACACTCAAGTAGGCATTTCAGGTAGGCAGTTAAACATACAAATCTGGAATGCAGAGAAAATAGCAAGCCTAGAGATATAGATTTGAGAGGTTTTTGGCACATAGATAGTTGGTAACTAAATCACAGTTTCAGAGAGGAGCCCCTACAGAGATAGCAGAAGGAGAGATGAAACAAGACAAAAATCTAGCAGTCAGAAGAAGGATGGCAGAAGACAGCAAAGAAGACTCAGGGGAGTGGGTGGGAATGTAGGGCTCTGTTGGGAGTTTGTACTGTGATAGCAGCCAAGGGATTCTGAACACTAAACAGGCAAATTCTTCCTTGACTTAAGAAGTCAAGAAAAAGGAGGGCTGGAAGAAAAATTTGAGAGTACAGAAGGGTTCTGAAATGTTACCGCAAAGATAAGATGTGACAAGTATCCCCTTTTTTTTAATTATACTTAAATTCTGGGGTACATGTGCAGAATGTGCAGGTTTGTTACCTAGGCATACATGTGCCATTGTGGTTTGCTGCATCCAAGTATCTCTTAAAGGTGGTGGTGGTGGTGGTGGTGGTGGTGGTGGTGGTGGGTGTGTCTATGTGTCTTTGTTATGCATCAATATTTGAACCATTTGGGAGATGTCAGTCAAAGAATACAAAATTTTAGTTTGGCAGGAGGAATAAGTTCAAGAGATCTATTGTACGTCATGGATGCTTAGTAACAATACATTGTACACTTGAAAGCTTCTAAGAGTAGATCCTAAGTGTTCCCACCACACACACAAAAAAGTGTGTGAGGTAATGCAGTGTTAATCAACCTGATTTAACCATTCCACAATATACACATATATCAAAAAATTATGTCATACAGTATAAATATATACAATTTTTATTTGTCAATTAAAGGTAAATAAATGAATTAATTAAAATATTTGGATCACACTGAAGCTGAATTCTGAAATAATGCTAAAAAGATGTGACTTTGTTGAAGACAGAATTTTCATAGAATATATGGAAATAGTAATTAGTGCCTTAAAATTGTATCCAATATTTTGATATTGACCTCAATGAAAAATGTGTGATCAATTTTTTGAGCTTCTAGTCACTCAGAGGACAGAATGGTTACTATTTGCAGTCATAGAGCAAGGGTGGCATAGGGGCTTGTCCCAGGAATAACCAGTTGATCTTCAACTTGAAAAGTGGATATTTCCCTCAGGGACATTTGCCTGAACACTGCCATGTTAGATTCTAAAAAGCAAAATTGTGTCCCACCGAAACTTTGCCTTTAGTCCCTAAAAGAATGGACCTGGGTTTCAGAGAGAAGAGTGAGGGTCTTCCCTCTTCATCTCAGGAGCAATTAATTAGTTATTTCGCTCATTTTGGGAAGAATTTGCCTTCAAAAATTATACCTTTTGGAAAACTATACCACATAATTATTCATCTCCCTTCAAAATATGAATTATTTGATCTTTTTCTCACTTCAACTTTTCAGAAATTTCACATAAGGAGCTCTATTCAATTATCTCCTCTGTAATTAAAATATTTTAGTAGGCGTGCAACCAAATTGCCAAACTAAGATAGATCTTGTTATTTTAAAAGAACATTATAATTTCAATTGTTCTAATAATTGTTATGATTTGATATAGCAAATTATATATGAATGCAATTTTCAAAGCAAATGAAAACATGATAAGAAATTCATGGTTTTTCCATACTGCTACAAATTCAGATAATTTCAAAGTGATTATCTTACATTTGGCTTTTTACCTTGGAAAATACTAATATTAGAAAAACTTTCTGCCAGGTTTTGGAATCTAGAAAAAAGAATGATAGACTGATAATAACAGTTTACTACTCTTATTTTATTATTTCTTTTACACCTGCTTTTTCAGTCTAGAGAAGCATGTCTAGTCTCCATATTCATACTGCATATTATAACATGGTGTTAATAATCTTAAGTAATATTCCATGGCCAATCAACTTTTATTTATTTATTTATTTATTTTTGAGATGGAGTCTTGCTCTGTCGCCCAGGCTGGAATAAAGTGGCAGGATCTCAGTGCACTGCAACCTCTGCCTTCCGGGTTCCAGTGATTCTCCTGCCTCAACCTCCAGCAGCTGGGATGAAGGCATATGCCACAACGTCCAGCTAACTTTTTGTATTTTTAGTAGAGATGAAGTTTCACCATGTTAGTCAGGATGGTCTCAATCTCTTGATCATCCTGGAGATGATCTGCCCTCCTTGGCCTCCCAAAATGTTGGGATCAGGCGTAAGCCACCATGCCCATCCCCAATCAAACTTCTTTAGATATTAACATTCATTATGAGAGCTCAATAGCTGTTTTGTTTTTGTTTCTCCTTTTAAGCTTTTATTTTAAGTTCAGGGGTATGTGTGCAGGTTAGTTATATAGACAAACTCATGTCATAGGGGTTTATTGTACAGATTATTTCATCATCCAGGTATTATAATCCTAGTATCCAATTGTTATTTTTCCTGACCCTCTTCCTCCTCTCACCCTCCACCCTGATGTAGGGTCCAGTGTCTGTTGTTCCCCTCTATGTGTCCATGTGTTCCCATCATTTAGCTCCCATTTATAAGTGAGAACATGCAGTATTTGGTTTTCTATTTCTGCAGTAGTTTGCAGAACTACTGCAGATAATAGCCTCCAGCTCCATGCATGTTTCTGCAAAGGACATGATCTCATTATTTTTTATTGCTGTATAGTATTTCATGATGTACATATACCACATTTTCTTTATCCAGTCTACTGTTGATGGGTATTTAGGTTGATTCTATATCTTTGCCATTATTAATAGTGCTGCAATTAACATACATGTGCATGTGTCTTTATGACAGAACAATTTATATTCCTTTGGGTATATATTCAGAAATGGGATTGTGGGGTCAAATGATAGTTCTATTTTTGGCTGTTTTAGGAATTGCCACACTCTCTTCCACAATGGTTGAACTAATTTATACTCCCACCATCAATGTATAAGCATTCCCTTTTCTCTACAACCTTGTCGGTATCTGTTATTTTTTGACTTTTGGATAATAGCTATTCTGATTGGTGTGAGACCACATCTCATTGTGGTTTTGATTTGCATTTCTCTAATGATCATTAATGCTGAGCTTTTTTCATATGCTTGCTAACTGCATGTATGTCTTTTATAGAAAAGTGTCTGCTCATGTTCTTTGCACACCTTTTAATACGGTTGTTTTTTGCTTTTAAATTTAAGTTGCTTACAGATGCTGGATATTACACTTTTGTCAGATACACGTTAGCAAAAATTTTCTCCCATTCTGTATGTTGTCTGTTTGTTGATAATTTTCATTTATTTGTTTTTGTTGTTGTTGTTTTGCTGTACAGAAACTGTTTAGTTTAATTGGATTCAATTTGTCAATTTTTCTTTTGTTGCAATTGTTTTTGATGTCTTCACCATGAAATCTTTGCCTGTTCCTATATCCCGGATGGTATTGCCTAGGTTGTCTTCCAGGATTTTTATAGTTTTAGGCTTTACATTTAAGTCTTTAATCCATCTTGAGTTGATTTTTGTGTATGGTGTAAGGAAGGGGTACAGTTTCAGTCTTCCACATATGGCTAGCCAGTTATTCTAACACCATTCATTGAATAGGGAGTCTTTTCCTCATTGCTTGTTTTTGCCAGCTTTGTTGAAAATCAGATGGATGTAAGTGTGTGACGTCATTTCCGGGCTCTCTATTCTATTCTTTTTTTCTATATATCTGCTTCTCTGCCAATACCATGCTGTTTGATTGTTGTAGCCTGCAGTATAGTTAGAAATTGGGTAATGTGATACCTCCAGCTTTGTTCTTTTTGCTTATAATTGCCTTGGCTATTCAGACTCTTCTTATTCTATGTGAATTTAAAACAGGATTTTTTTTCTGGTTCTGTGAAAAATGCCATTGCTAGTTAGCAGCTGTTCTTGTTTGTTCATTTGTTTTTAAAACAGAATGTTATTCTGTGCCTTAAGTTTCAAAATCCTCCAAAGCGTTCTGTACTTTTGCTGAATATGTGGTGTCTTGGTCACAATGCAGCCACTGAATTCCCCATTAATATGCATATCTTCGGTTCTTCTTTTTATTCAGGATTTACAGAATTTGCTCTCTTGAAAATGAGTAGTCTGTTAAAGTGCCCTTTGCAGAGTTACATCCCATATTTCTAGAATTAAATTTTAACAAATATTAGCACAACTGCATTACACTTTTAACAATGTTTAACTATTGTCTTTTTAGTTGAAAACAAACACAAACTCAGCTGAAATATCTTAAGTTCAAATGCACTAATTTTCAATTTCAATTAAAATTTCAAAATACTTTTAGGTTTCTATTCAACACTTTGGTTTTCATACATAAGCAACAAAGTACAACTAAAATAAACTCATTTGGTCTCTCATATAAGTAAATGTAATGACTGAGGACAAGTAAGTTCTTTATTTTTTATCAGGGTGAATGGTAAAATAGTAAAGATCAGTATTTCCTGGAAAAGGGGAAACTGCTTTCCACAGGAGTTTACAAATCCACTTGGCCACTGAACATTTTTCACAGATAATGTCAAAAGCATTATTCACATAAGTGCATGGGAATTTTTTCCAACATATGTAGGTATTATTATGTTAAATAAAACACAGACCTACTTAAACATCACTTAATTTATAGTAGCCTTTTCAACAAGCTGGCCAAATTTGGTTGATGTTTCTCAAGAACTACTAAAATTTCAATCAAGTGAGTGTCTGTGAAATGCTTTGAAATTTAAAAGAGCTATTGTATGGGTGCAAAGATTTAGCTATAGGGAAGTTCAACGAATCACTGATTATCACAATGAAAATGTGAAACAACGAAATTAAGCAATAATAGGAGTTTGATTAAATAAATTATACTATATCCATAATAATTTGGCCCTTTGAGGTTGCAAAAATCACAGGTACAGCCGGACAATTTCAAAATAATAGGAGTTTTTGCAAAGAAGCATTCACATCTCTGTTGCAGGACATAGCCCTAAGGCCTACCCTTCTCTTCTCCAGGTGGTCTATTGGTATAATTTCTAAAGACACCAGTGTTCCCTGTTTTTCCCTAACTTAGCAGAGAAGATCTGACAAACTTATTCAGTCACTATCATGTATGGAGTGTCTCCTATATTCATAACATGTGGGCAAGAGGCTGATAGAGGGTAATAGACTTTCCCAACTATAATAGGATAATAATAATTCTAGCTATCAAAAATATGACAAATCTTTCAAAAGTATGTGAAATTATTAACTTAATAATGACCCATAGGTCATGATTTTATATTATTTGCCATAGCTTCACAAAATGAACAAAAGAAAAGTATAAAAATTTTATGTAACTGAACTGACATGGCATCAGTCATAAAATCTCTGTTTGGCAATCACTTCTGTCATTCTTTCAAAGATAACTTATTTATTAATGTCAACAGTGATGCTGTTTTGCACTGTATTGAATATAAATCTGTTGTTCTTTGGCATTTTGGTAAGATTGGCTATATTTTCTTAGTAAATATATCAGCAAAGCATCTATTTTTCTTTTCTGCAGTCTATCTGTATAGTGCCTCTTTATCTGTATCAGTTTTTCTCTTTTCCTCATATTTCTCAAATATATACCACAATTGGTTCTTTTTTCTCTTGATTGAGAATTTCTGAGAAATGTTGGTCTGTAGTTACCAGTATTCCAAGGTTAGAAGAAATAACTGGCCCTTCATGAGAAATGATGGTTCAGTACCATGGATAGCAGAATACCTATAGCTCCAAATGCTAACAAACTCCTCCAAATTTTAGCTTCCTTGTCATTGAAAACATTCCTGTCAACCAGTCTTTGGCTCAGGCTATTATTTTCAGGCCAAGAAGTTCTAGTCAGACTAGCCAGATTGGCTATACTTTTTAAACTATCTGTGGCAAAGGATCAAGATTTCTCCCCCGCCCTAATCTACTGTGTACCAATATGTTCATCAAAAATAAATTTATAAAAAGTTAAGGCAAACACGCAAAATACAAGCAGTAATTTGTTTTTTCTTATCACGTAAAAAAATAAACATAATCTGGCAAATTGCTGTGACAGTTTTTAACAGCCCTGTGATGGCTTCCAGTTGATAAAAGTAAGTGAAGCCCCAGTATGTGAGAGAGGCAGTTTCCCTCTGTGACTCACCTTTCCACTGGAGATCCAGGTAGCCCAGGCCAAGAGAGAGCATTTGGCTTCTCCTATGCCCTGGAGTTAACTTAGGGAGAGGTTTGGAGATGCTATGAAGGAAAGACACCAGGAAAAGTGGCAGACATTTTTCCAGACCCTGGATGAGAGCAGGATGTCATTTTAAATCTGGGTGCATACAAAGTCAGTCATTCTTTGGTACCCTAACAGAATGGCTGCAGAGGCACTTTAGTATTGGGCTGGATATTGGAGCATCTTCTCTGGAGTGGGATGGGGGCCTCCACAGCCAGAACTGTAAAAATTGCCTCAGCAGTAGGTACTGGAATTGTGTTCTCCCGCATAACAGGCAGGAGGAGAGCTGCTGCAGTTGCAGTTTCTTCTGAGCAGCAGAATGGCCAGCTTGGCAATTGGGAACTGATCTATGTGTGCCATTGCTGGGTGCCCCATCCTCCTCTTCTGAAACTGTGGTGCAGGAGAGCCCTCGCTGCTCCATCCCTAAGCAGAAATCTGGGCATTTGTAGCACCTGCTTGCCTGGACCAGCAGCCTGAGTTACATCACCCTTTCTAGATGTATATTATGTCACAGAGAGGATCTCTCTGCTCCACGCCCAGGCAGATCTCCAGGCATTCAGAGCACCCATTCCTCTGCTTTGGTAGCCTGAGCCACCTACTCTTCCTATGTAGAGACTGGTGCACAGGGACCCTCTCTGCTACATGCCCAGTTAAATCTCCAGGTGTTTCAGAGCACCTATTTGCTTAGTTCAGCAGCCAGAGTCACCCCACCCCTCCTGTGCAGAGATCTTTGTGCAGCTCTCTCTGATCTACACTCAGACAGATCTCTAGACTTTTGGAGAATTGCTCATTAGGACCTTCAAGACTGTCCAGAGATCTTGGTGCAAGAAAACCCGCCCTGTTCATACTCAGGTAGATCACCACACATTCTGAGCATCCAGCCATCTGCTTCAGCAGCCTGAGTTGCCCCACCATTTATGGACATAGATGATAATATAGTAAGACCCTCTCTGCTCCATGCTCAGACAGATCTCCAGGCATTTAGAATACCTGTTTCCCAGGTGTGGCAGCCTGAGTTGCACAACCCCTTCTGTTTGTAGAAACTGGTACAGGAAGGCCCTCTCTGCTCCATACCCAAGAAGATCTGCAGGCATCTGAAGCACCCACTCTCCTGGATTAGGAACTTGGAACACAGAACATGGAACTAAGGAGGTTTCCTGATTCTACATTTAGACACACATCTTGGTATCTGGTAGCAACCCACTGGATTCTCACTTGGCATTGGTGCTTGTGCCTGCATCAGGAGACCTACAGGCAGCCTGCCCAACTAGCCCCACCCTTTGTGGATCTTGTCCCTGCAAGGCAGAGCAGGGGCTTCAGACCAATGTGTATTCTATGAATCAACTCATTGCCTGGGGCAACAGAGAACTTCCACTTCTAAGCAGGGACCAAGTACATACCCAGCCACTTTGGCCACAGCTGGGTCTTATTTGTAAATGTTATCTACAGGCTTGGAGGACAAAAATCACAGCCCAATATAAAACTTGTTGGAAGAAGTGCATAGTGCTATAGAAGCAAAACCAAAAGACCCTACTCAGCGTTCTCTACCGTCACATCCCATAGGGAGTGGGAGAAGGGAAAGGGAATATTAGTAGTAACATTAAAAGAAAGAACTTTTTTTAAAAGTCCTACCTGTATGAAAAAAATTACAAAAATTCAAAGCGCCAGTATCTAGATGAGATGCAACCAGCACAAGAATTCTAGCACCATGAAAAGTCTGAATGTAGCGAAGCCACCAAAAGTTTGAGCATTCTCTCCAGCAGTGGTCCCTAGCCAAAAATGAAAACTTGAAAATAGTAAATAAAAGTTCAAAGCATGGATTGCAAGGAAGCTTATTCGGATCTAAGACAAGGTTGACAATCAACAAAAAGGAACTTCTAAAGCAACCCAGGAAGTGAACAAAAAGATAAACATCTTACAAAGAAATCAATCAGAGCTACTAGAATTAAAAAACTCACCTAAGAAATTCCAAAATACAAATGAAATCTTTGTCAATAGACTGAACCAAGCAGAAGAAATAACTTCAGAGATCGAAGACTGGTCTTTTGAGCTAACCCAATATGGCAAAAATAAAAAAGAAGAATTTTTAAAACGAACAATCCTCATGAAATAGGGAATTATTGGCCTTTCTGAGGGAGGAGAAAAGCAAACAACCTGGAAAATATAGGTGAGGGAATAATTCAAGAAACATCCCTAATCTAGTTAGTAAGGTAGATGTCCAGATAAAAGACATTCAGAGAATACCTGTGAGATATTATGCAAAACAAATATCAAGCCATGTAGACTACAAACTGTGTAGCCCCAAGACTGACCAAGGTCGACGCTAAAGAAAAAATCTTAAATGCTGCTGGGCAAAAAAGGACAGATAATATAAAAAGCAAAACTTCATCAGGCTAATAGAAGACTTGTCAGCAGAAACCTTGCAAACCAGGAGAGATTTGGGGCCTATTTTCAGCATTTTTAAAGAAAAGAAATTCCAAGCAAGTATTCTATATCTCACCAAACTAAGGTTCATAAGTGAAAAAGGAATAAAATATTTTCCAGACAAGCATGTGCTAAGGGAATTTGTTATCACTAGACCAGGCTGAAGAGAGATCCTTAAAGGAGTTCTAAACACAGAAATGAAAGAACGGTACCTATGACCATGAAAACACACTTAAGTACATAGCCTGCAAACCATGTAAAACAACTACACAGTAGAAACCACAAGCAACCAGTTAACAACTTCATGGTAGGATGAAAACCTCACTTATCAATATTAACCTTAAATGTTAATGGTCTAAATGCACCACTTAAAAGACACAGAGTGGCAAGGTTGATAAAAATACAAGACTTGCTTCTCCTCTGAGAAAATACCAAATGGTGGATAACACCGGGAGAAAACACCAAATGGCAGACATGGTTGCAGAGGGTCCCAGGAGCCCTAGGATGGGAAACCACAGTGACTTCCATGGAAGTTTCAGCAGTGGCATCCCAGGACAGGCCGGGGATGGGGCAGAGACCACAGAGCTCACAAGGCAAGGCCGAGGATAAGGAGTGGATGCCTGTCACCAAGCTGGGCTACTTGCTCAAGGACATAAAGATTAAGTACCCCTGGAGATCCATCACTTCTCACTGCCCATCAAGGAATCTGAGATAACTGACTTTTTCCTGCAGGCCTTTCTCAAGGAAGGGGATTTGAAAATTATGCCTGTGCAGAAGCAGACCGGAGTTGGCCAGCGCACCAGGTTCAAGGCTTTTGTTGCCATTGGGGACTACAATGGCTGTGTTTGTCTGGGTGTTCAAGGAGGGGGCCACTGCCATCTCCAGTGCCATCATCCTGGCCAATTTCTCCATTGTCCCCATGTGCAGAGGCTACTGGGGGAAGAAGATCCAAGCCCAACACTATCCCTTGCAAGGTGACAGGCTGCTGTGGCTCTGCTGGTACACCTCATCCCTGCTTCCAGGAGCACTTGCATTGTTTTGGGCCTGTGCCCAGGAAGATGCTCATGATGGCTGGTATTGATGACTGCTACACCTCAGCCAGGGCTGCACTGCCACCCTGGGCAACTTCACCAAAGCCACCTTTGATGCCATCTCTAGGACCTACAACTACCTGATCCCCCACCTCTGGAAGGAGACTGTATTCCCCAAATCTCCTTATCAGAAATTCACTGACCACCTCATCAAGACCCACACAGTCTTCATGCAGAGGACCTAGGGTCCAGCTGTAGCTACAACACAGGGTTTTTATACAAGAAAAATAAAGTGAATTAAGTCTGAAAAAAATATATAAGACTCATCAGTCTCCTGTGTTCATGAAACCCATCTTACATGTTAAGACACCCATAGGTCCAAAGTAGAGGGTTGGAGAAAGATTAAAAGCAGGGATCACAGGCCAGGAACAGTGGCTCACACCTCTAATTCCAGCACTTTGGGAGGCCAATGCAGAAAGATCGCTTGAGCCCAAGAGTTCAAAACCAGCTTGGGCAACATAGGAAGACCCCATCCCTTAAAAAAAAAAAAAAAGCAGGGGTTACTGTTCTTATATCTGATAAAACATACTTTAAACCAACAATGGTTAAAAACAAAAAAAAGGACAAGGAAGGGCATTACATAATGATAAAGGGTTCAATTCAACAAGAAGACTTGACTCTCCTAAATATATGTGCATCAACATTGGAGCAACCAAATTTATAAGCCTGCTAAAAGACTTAGACAGCCACACAATAGTAGTAGTGGTCTTAAACCCCCAACTGACATCATTAGACGAGTCATCAAGGCAGAAAATTGAAAAAGAAACTTTACAAAAAATAAATAAATAAATAAAAATAAAAAATAAATAAAAAACAAAAAAAGAAAAAAAAAAAGAAACTTTGAACTTAAACTCAACATTTGACCAACTAGACCTAATGAAGGTCTACAAAACACTCAACCCATCAACCAGATTACGTATTCTTCTCATCTGCACATCATATTCTTCTCATCTCCAAGATTGACAACATGATGTACCATAAAGCAAGTCTCAATGAAATAAATATCATACTAACCATACTCTCAAACTACAGCAGAATAAAAATAGAAATCAATACCAAGAAAATCTCTTAAAGCTACCCAGTTACATAGAAATTAAACAACTTGATCCTGAATGACTTTTGGGTAAACAATGAAATCAAGGCAGAAATTTAAAAATTATTAGAAATAATGGAAAACAGAGACACAACATACCAAAATCTCTGTGATTCAGCAAAAGCAATATTAAGAGAAAAGTTTATAGTGCTAAATTCATACCTCAAAGAGTTAGAAAGATCTCAAATTAACTATCTAACATCACATCTAGAGGAACTAGAAAAACAAGAACAAACTTAGCCCAAAGCTCTCAGAAGAAAAGAAGTAGCTAAAATCAGAGCAAACATTGAGAATAAAATTGAGACCAAAAATCCATGCAATGAATCAACAAAATTAAAAGTTGGTTCTTCGAAAGGATAAACAAGATTAATACACTAGATTAACAAATAAAAGATCTAAATAAGCACAATCAGAAATGACAAAGGTGACATTACAACTGATCCCACCAAAACACAGAAAATCCTCAGAGACCATTATGAACGCCTCTACACAAAAACTAGAAAATCTAGAGGAAATGATAAACTCCTGGAAACATACAATTTCCCAAGATTGAATCAAGAAGAAATTGAAATATTGAACAGACCAATATCAAGTTCTTAAATTGAATCAGTAATAAGAATAACTATTAACCAATAAAAGCCCTAGATCAGATAGATTTACAGCCAAATTCTACCAGATGTACAAAGAGCTGGTACCAATGCTAATGCAAATATTTCAAAGAATCAAGAAGAAAGGAGTCCCTTCTAATACATTCTACAAAGCCAGCATCCAAAACGTGGCAAAGACACAGTGAAAAAAAGAAAATTATAGGCCAATATTCCTAATGAACATAGATGTAAAAATCTTTAACAAAACGATAGCAAACTGAATTCAAAAACACATAAAAAAGCTAATTCACCATGATCAAGTAAGCATCATTCCTGGAATGCAAGTTTGATTCAATGTACACAAATCAATAAATGTGACTCACCACATAAAAAGAATTAAAAACAAGAACAATATGGTCATCTCAAACACAGATCAAGCTTTCGGTAAAATCCAACAACGTTTTGTGATAAAAACCCTCAACAAACTAGGCATCAAAGGAACGTACTTCAAAATAATAAGCACCATCTGTGACAAACCCACAGTCAACATCATACTGAACGGGAAAAAACTGGAAGCATCCCCCTTGAGAAATGGAACAAAACAAGGATACCCACTTTCACCATTCCTATTCAACATAGTACTGGAATTGGTAACCAGAGAAAGCAGGCAAGAGAAAGAAATAAAAGGCAACCAAATAGGAAAAGAAGTCAAATTGTCTCTCTTTATGGACATAATGATTCTATACATCGACAACCCTAAAGACTCTACCAAAAGCCTCCTGGAACTGATAAATGACTTCAGCAAAGTTTCAGAATACAAAATCAATGTAAAAAAAAATAGTAGCATTTTTATAGACCAATAACATTCAAGCTGAGAGCCAAATCAAAAATGCAATCCCATTTATAATAGCCACACACACAAAAAAAAGAATACCTGGAAGTACATCTAAACAAGGTGAAAATCTTTACAAGAGGAGCTATAAAATACTGCAAAAAGAAACCAGATCACACACACAAATGGAAAAACATTCCATGCTCATAGATTAGAAGAATCAATATCATTAAATTGGCCCTACTGCCCAAAGCAATCTATACATTTAATATTATTCCTATCAAACTACAACCATCATTTTTCACAAAACTAGAAAAAAAAATTCTAAAATATTTACAGACTGAAGAAAGGAGCCAAAATAGCCAAAGCTATCCTAACCAGAAAGAACAAAGCCAGAGTTGTCACATTACACAATGTCAAACTACACTATATGGCTACAGTACCAAAACAGCATGGTACTTTTACAAAAACAGACACATAGACCAGTGAAACAGAATAGAGAACCCAGATATGAAGCCTATGCCATCTGATGTGTAGAACATCTAAAGCCATCTGATATTCAACAATGTTGACAAAAATAAGCAATGGAGAAAGAATTGCCTATTAAGTAATAAATATTGCTGGGATAGCTGTCAGCCATATGCAGAAGAATGAAACTGGATCCCATATATAAAAATTAACCATATGCAAAATTAACTGAAAATCGATTAAAAATTTAAATGTAAGACCTCAAACTATAAGAATTCTAGAAGCAAACCTAAGAAACACCATTCTGGACAACGGCCTGGGGTAAGAATTGATGACTAAATTCTCAAAAGTAATTCTAACCAAAACAAAAATTGATAAGCAGACCTAGTTAAACTAAGGAGCTTCTGCACAGCAAAAGAACTATCAACAGAGTGAACAGACAACCTAGAGAAAGGGAGGAAATGTTCACAGACTGTATCTGACAAAGGTCTAATAACTAGAATCCATTTGGAAATTTTTTGAACAAGCAAAAAACAAATAACCCCACTAAAAAATGGGCAAAATACATGAACAGACACTTCTCAAAAGAAGACATACAAGAAACTTATGAAAAAATCCTCATCATCACTAATCATCAGAGAAATGCAAAACAAAACCACAATGAGATAGCATCTCACACCAATCAGAATGGCTGTGACCAAAACATCAAAAAACAACAGATGTTGATGAGGCTGTGGAGAAAATGGAATGCTCCTACACTGTTGGTGGAAATGTAAATTAGTTCAGCCACTATGGAAAGTAGTGTGAGATTTCTCAAAAAACTTAAAAAAAAAAGTGTTATTTGACCTACAATCTCATTAATGGGTATATATCCAAAAGAAAACAAATCATTCTACCTAAAAGACACATGCCGTCACATGTTCATCACAGCAGTATTTGTGATAACAAAATCAAGGAATCAACCTAGGTACCTATCAGCAGTTGACTGGATAAAGAAAATTTGGTACATATCGACCATGGAATACTATGCAACCATAGAATACTATGCAACCATAGAATAGATGAAATCTTGTCCTTTGCTGCAACATGAATACAGCTGAAGGCCATTATCCTAAGCAAATTAACACAGGAACTGAAAACCAAATTCTGACTATTCTCACTTATAACTGGCAGATAAACATCCAGTACTTACAGACATAAAGATGGCAACAATAGACAATGGAGACTACTAAAGGGGAGAGGGAGAGAGGGGGTCAAGGGTTGAAAAACTAACTGTTTTTCAACAAAGGGAACAAATCACCTACTGAGGAACTTACCATCAAATATTATCACATTGGGGATTATGTGTTCCCCTCCCCCACTCAAATTTGTGTGTGGGAAGGGAACACATTGTCTATGGCATTATATGTAACAAAGTAAATATATCACTTATAAGTGAGAATAGTCAGGATCACATAATCTCCAATGTGATAATATTTAAAGGTAAGGCCTTCAGGAAGTGATTTGTTCCTTTATAAAAGAGGCCCCAGAGAGATCCCTCTCCCCTTCTACCATGTGATGACACAGCAAAATGATGGCCATCTGTAAACCAGAAAATGGGTCCTCATCATACACCAACTCTGATAGTGCCTTGATCTTTGACTTCCCGGCCTCAGAGCTGTAAAATATAAATTTCTGTTGTTTATAAGCTATCTAAGTCCATGGTATTTTTTTATAGCAGGTTGAACAAACTATAATAGATGACTTATAACCAGTTTTCAGACTGGCCTTACTCCACAGACCAGTCTTTGAACAGAAATGACTAAGAAAATTAGGACTTCTTGTCTCTCAATGGGCTCTATAATTAGCAACCACAATAAAGTTTCAAGTACCCCAAAAATGTAATATGATACAGTCACTTAAAATGAATATAAGCAAAGAATACTTATTGTTGTGCAAAGTTTTGCCCATACATTAATGGGAAAAACATATTAGAAAACAATATGATCCCATTTTTATTAAAGAACAACAGTGAGTTGAAAGAGTCAGAAAGTATAACAGTGGTTACTTCTGGGTAATGGGCTTATAAGGATTTTTTTTATTTTGTTGTTAATATTTTATTAGCTATATATACTAATTTTGTGTAGTGGTTATAAATGTATTTTATCCAAATATTAGGACTCATTGAAATGAATTATTATTTTATAATTGGTTATTCATTCAATATTTTTATATTTCAATCTGGGGTCTGTTTCTGAGTCTCTATGTGCTTTGATAAATGCCTTGATAGGCACTTCTGTAAGTAAAGTACATAGCCTTAAAACCTGACAAAACGTAAGTGCCTAGCACAATGAGAACACCTGGACACAGGGAGGCGAGCACTACTCACTGGGGTCAGTTGAGGGGAAATAGGGGAGGGACAGTGGGGGGTGGAGAGTTGGGGAGAGATAGCAAGGGGAGAGATGCCAGATGTAGGTGATGGGGAGGAAGGCAGCAAATCACACTGCCATGTGTGTACCTATGCAACAATCTTGCATGTTCTTCACGTGTACCCCAAAACCTAAAGTGCAATAAAATAAATAAATGGGAAAAAAAAGAAATATACTACCTCTGGAATGAAAAAAGGAAAAAGAAAATGAAAGGAGTGAAGTTTTTTTTTGTTGTTTTTAAAGCATTAAGTGTCAAAAATGTATTTGGTTGAGTATCATCAATGTCATATAGCTTAACCTAACATTAAATGGAGTTATAGCTAAGTAAAATATTCTGTCCTGCTTTGAGTTAACAATCAATCATATGCTTATACCAAATGATGGATAACCATTACTTTATTTTATAAAAATGTAGTTTGGTATCTCCATTTAGAAAAAAATATTACTTCATTAAAATGAATCAACTGAAATTGACATGGGCTTGTTACTCTAAATTTCTGCTTGATTTCCATATTGTAAATTATTTTCAATAAATTAATCCTTATCTCCCTAGGACAGGTCTTCGACATGTCTAGAACAAAACTTAGCCAAATATTAAAATGGGAGGACAGAAACAGTTCAACTGAAACATATTAGCAAAATCTAAGATAGATGAATTTATGCTTTTTGGGATGCAGAGCACTCATGAAATTGACATTTGTAAGCAGAATTTGTAGCATATTGATTAAAAGTATTCAATATATGAATTTTTTAAAATAGTGGATCACTCATTATTCTAATGCCTCCTTAATATGGTGTCAGTCTATTCAGAACAATGCATAATAACAGTGCACTTTCTCAGCATGTTATTCTATTGTTCAATTTGAAAAAAATGAAAAATAAAAAATAATCCCAAGCCTTTTCCTTAAATTTTGGGGGTTTGTTTTTCAAATTGTACAGGTTTTGTGGTACTTGAAGTTTAAACTTTACTAGTATAATTACATTTCTCTAACTAAAGACACATGGTCAGTGTAAAGAAAATTTATTATAGAAGAAATGGAATCAGAAAAACATCTTTCAAAACCTCCTAGTTCCCCATCCTACCCACCAAAGAGATAGAAGGCAAGGAGGTCACCACAAGACACCTAAAGCAGAATTTGCTGCAGCAACTAAAATAATGGGAGACCCATTCAATTCTTCCTTATTTACCTGGAAATGCAAGTAGGAAGATATATCTTATTAATTTTATTTTATTAATTAAAATATTTTATTCTAATATTTGCTAGGAACAGGAAGCTAGAATAGGGAAGAAGGCAAATGTATGATGCCCAATGGGTTCTTTTGAAGAAAACTGTAGTGATAGTTCCCAGTATTAGGAAAAAATCATTTTTAACATACAGTGTAAGCAAGTTACTTAGGATGTAGTAAGCAGGATAGAAGTCATACAAAAGTCGTAAAAGAAGTTGTATTTTTCTTAGGGTAAATAAATATAAGCAGGAAAAGATATTAATTTAATTTTATTTCTATAAAATAAAAGTAAGAAAAATACCCTCAAAGCCATCAAATCCACCTCACTGTGCCAGCAACAAGCAGTTGAGGAAAAGCCTATCCTCTGTAGGGAAGCTTGAAAAGAGCTGGCCAAGTTGCAATTCTCTCAAGAAAGTAACACCTGCAGAGAGAATACATAACTCATATTTGGGATAATCACGACACATCTTCTAGCCCCTCCTCCCTGCATGTTAGCGCACGGTGAGCACACCCACTTTCCAGTGACTTCTCGGTATATTTCTTACTGAAGCCTACTTTCAGCATGTGACTCATCTAGCTCTCAGCAAGGGCTGCCTGGAAAGAACACGGTTTTAGAGAACCAGCCCTATAGATTGATCACTGGTTCTGACCACACAACTATTATGACAAGTGAAACAGAATAACAACAAATGGCTATGATTTTTTTTCTTTATTGATGGATTTCATGGGGGCGGGGGTAGTAGAAAGTATAAATGACATAAAAGAATGACTATTAAGCTCCAAAATTGTGCGTAAGTACATCTGGAATAAAAAACTGTCACAGGTTCTTATTGCTCAATTCCAGCCCATTTGCAGAGAATAAAAAGGCAAAGCAGTGTGGATGAAAAGCAAGGAATTTGTCCCCTTAGCTTTGAATGCTAACTCATTTATGAGTTTAACTGTTTCCCCACCAGCCTTCACTAATTTCATTTGAGATCCATCAAGAAACATGGAGAAGGTTTTGATGAGCAAGGCAGCACTGACAAAATTAGATGTAGGAGTAAAAAACAAAACCAATCCCTAATGTAAAGAATTACTCAATTTAAAGACAACTAATGAATTCCTGAGCAAGTGTGATGGATGCATTCAAACATAGGTTTTTGAATTTGCCACAATCCCATGCCTCATAGCTATAACTTTTCACCAAAAAGCAAATATTTAAGAGCCAAATTTGCCAGCTATGTGAGTGGGTTGCATCTTATAGTCTTCAAACATAAAGGGCAAATTATAGGTGCATAGAGTTGCTGTTTCTTTTGAAACTAATGGTTTCATTCTTTGCAGATTAATTGTCCAATTTACCAGGTTCATTTAAAAGAAAAAATCCCCTGTATGAGGGAAATTGTGGATTTCATGTCAGTCTTCTCAGGAAATATTTATTTTATTTTGAAATATACTTCCAAGTGAGCTGCCTAGCAGGAACAAGTGAAATTACTTCTGTTATCATTGAGATAGGTGATTTCCATCTTCAAATATTCCAAATGGCATTTACCTGTGGTAACTGTAAAATAGAGTAATACATTTTCAGCAACATGATAGCAATATAGAACTACTCTGAAACATATGCTGTATATCTCATTTTTTTAGCCTATATTGAAATGCCAACCATGACATTCATATGTACTTTTCCTACTTACCACATCCCAAGTAACTTGCTTACACTGTATGTTAAAAATGATTTTTTTCTAATACTAGGAACTTTCCCTATGGAATCTTATTCAAAAGAATCCACCTGGCATTATATATTTGCCTTCTTCCCTATTCTATCTTCCTGTTTTTAGCAAAAAAAGCACTGATTGAGAAAGAAGTGCAGTAGGGAAGAGAAAGTAGCATTATCTTCCTGCACTTATAGAAAGACCTTGCATTGTAAGTATTCATCAGACATTTGTTGGATGTTTTCCATAATCACTTCATACCTTTTAGGGTGGCTATTATCAAAAGTCGAGAGAAAAGTGTGGGCGAGGTTGTAGAGAAAAGGGAAACTTTGCCCACTGTTGATGGGAGTATAAATTGTTACAGCCATAGGGAAAACAGTATGGGCATCTCTTTAAAAATTAAAAGTACTACTACATACACTCCAGCCATCTCTTACCTGGGTACATACCCAAAGGAAATGAAATAAGCAACTCCAGGAGATTTCAGTACTTCCATGTTCATTGTAGCATTACTCACAATAGCCAAGACATAATAACAACCTAAGTGTCTGTTGACCAAAAATGGATTAAACTAATTAGGGTACTATGTATATATACAATGAAATATTATTCATCCTTAAGGATGAAGAAAATCCTATAATTTATAACAACACGGATGAACCTGGAGAACAAGACATAATGCTGAGTGAAATAAGCCAGACACAGAAGGACAAATGCTATATGGACTTACTTGTATATGGAATCTGAAAAAAACGATAAATACATATAGAATATTGATAAAAGAAAAACTTCAGCAGAATTAAATTTAAAGGAGTTTAATTGAGCAATGAATGATTCATAAATTGGGCAGCCCCCAGAATCACAGCAGATTCACAGAGATTCCAGCACAGCCACGTGGTGAAAGATTTATAGACAAAAAAAAAGGAAATGACAAACAGAAATCAGCAGTGAGGTACAGAAACAACTAGATTGGTAACAGGTTGACATTTGCCTTATTTGAACCCTTAGCAGTCTATGAGTGGTTGAAGTATGGCCACTGGGATTAGCTAAGACTCAGTTATTGTTACAGGTGCATACTCCTAAGTTTGGTTTTCAGTTTTGTCTGTCTATTAAGCTAGGTTACAGTTCATCCACAAAGACTCAAATATAGAAGTATGGAGTTCTTCCCAGGCCCTATTTAGTTTACTTTAACAGTATAAGGGTCCATACCATGGGCAGGAAAGATGAGGAAATGAGGAGACATAGGTCAAAGGCAACAAACTTGCAGTTATATAGGATGAACAGGTCAAGAGATCCACCATACAGTAGGAGGACTGTCATTAATAACAGTATAAAAGGAGCTCTAAATCTTGAAACAAATCTTCAAAATACATGAAAACAGAACCTCCTTCAGGCATAAGTCTCACAGGACCTATAAAACAACAATAAAGAAAAAAAAGCTATTCAGGCAAAAAATAACACAATGAATAGAATAGTACCTCCCATCTCAATACTAACATGGAATGTAAACAGCCTAAATCCTCCATGTAAAAGATACAGAATGGGCCAGGTGCAGTGGCTCACACCTGTAATCTCAGCACTTTGGGAGACCATGGCAGGTGGATCACAAAGTCAGGAGTTTAAGACCAGCCTGGTCAAGATGGTAAAACACCGTTTGTACTAAAAATATAAAAATTAGCCAGGTGCGGTAGCAGGTGCCTATAATCCCACCTACTCAAGTGGCTAAGGCAGCAGAATCGCTTAAACCCAGGAAGCGGAGGTTACAGTGAGCTGAGATCACCCCGCTGCACGCTAGCCTGAGTGACAGTGCAAGATTCCACCTCAAAGAAAAAAAAAAAAAGATACAGAATGGCAGAATGAATAAGAATTCACCAATCAAGTATCTGCTGCCTTCAAGAGACTCACCTAACACATAAGGACTTACTTAAGGTAAAGGGGTGGAAAAAGACATTCCATGCAAATGAATATGAAAAGCAAGCAGGAATAGCTATTCTTAGACAAAGCAAACTTGAAGGCAACACTGTTAAAAAAAAAAGATAAATGGGGAACATTATATAATGATAAAAGGCCTTGTTCAACAGGAAAGTATCACAATCCCAAATATATGTGCACCTAAAACTGGAGCTCCCAAATTTATAAAACAGTTACTACTAGACCTAAGAAATGAGACAGACAGCAACACAATAATATGGGGGACTTCAATATTCAAAACCATGCAAATACATGGAAATTAATAAACTACACCTGAATGTTCATTGGGTCAACAATGAAATCAAGACAAAATTTAAAAATTCTTTGGACTGACTGATAATAGTGACACAACCTATTAAAGCCTCTGGGATACAGCAAACGCTGTGCTGAGAGGAAACTTCATAGCCTTGAATGCCTACATCAAAAAGTCTGAAAGAGCACAAATAGGCAATCTAAGGTCACACCTCAGGGTACTAGAGAAACAAGAACAAACCAAACTCAAACCTAGCAGAAGAAAAGAAGTAACTAAGATAAGAGCAGAACTAAATGAAATTGAAACAAACAAAATACAAGAGATAAATGAAACAAAAAGCTGGTTCTCTGCAAAGATAAATAAAATAGATAGGCCATTAGTGAGATTAACCAAGACAAAACTGATAGGCCATTAGTGAGATTAACCAAGAGAGAAAATCCAAATAAACTCAATTATAATGAAATGGGAGATATTACAACTGACACCACAGAAATACAAAAGATCATTCAAGGCTACTATGAGCACCTTTATATGCATAAATTAGAAAATCTGGAGGAAATGGATAAATTCCTGGAAATATACAACCCTCCTAGCTTAAACCAGTATGAATTAGAAACCATAAACAGGCCAATAACAAGCAGCAATATTGAAATGGTACCCAAAAATTGCCAAGACTAAAAGCCCAGCTAGACGATTCACAGGTGAATTCTATCAGACATTCAAAGAAGAATTGGTACCAATCCTGCAGACTCTCTATTCCACAAAATAGAGAACGAGGGAATCTTCCCTAAATTATTCTATGAAGCCAGCATCACCGTAATACCAAAACCAGGAGAGGACATAACAAAAAAATAATGATAATAAAACTACAGAACAATATCTCTGATGAACATATAGATGCAAAAAGTCCTTGACAAAATACTAGATAACTGAATCCAAAAGCATATCAAAAAGATAGTTCACAATGATCAAGTGGGTTTCATCTAGGGATGCAGGAGTGGCTTAACATATACAAGTCAATAAATGTGATACACCACATAAACAGAATTAAAACAAAAAAATGTCTAGGCTCCTGCCTTTACTACTCAGGGTTGATCAACTCTATCTGCTACTTTTTCTAGATCTAAATCTGATTCACAATCATTACAACCCAGGAAATATAATAGGTGCAACATTCTTTTCCAACTCCTTAATAGACCATTTTCATTTGGAAAAAATCTGATTTACTTGTCTGATGTGGAAACAGCTTCATGGATTTTTCAAATCTGAGTAAGAAAAGCGTGTTTAAATCAATCAAGATTGCCCATACAATTCTCAAACACACATTCCTCTCTTTTTTTCTTGGTAGAAGAGTAAGATTTCAAATTTTATTTTCAAAAACCTGTCATAGAAAATAATTTTTATTTTCTGTATGCCTAGCAAGGGAAAAAATGTAGATCCAGATTTAGAAAATCTGAACCTGCAATTTTTATATTTTTAGTACAGATGGATTTTCTGCATGCTGGCCAGGCTGGTCTCAAACTCCTGACCTCAGGTGATCTGCCCACGTCAGCCTTCAAAAGTGCTGGGATTACAGGCATGAGCCACCAGCACACCTCCAGCCTGGGCAACATAGCAAGACTCCATCTCAAAAAAAAAAAAAAGAAAGAAAGAAAAGAAAATCTGAACAATAATCTGAGATACTTCCTAATTGCCTGGAGAATTTATTAATTTACATGGAGTCTTCACAGTGAGACCATAGACAGTGATTTAATTTCCTCAATGCTAATAATCAAATTCAATTGCCTATGACTAATACAGGAGATAACTTTAGCAAATAAAATAACACAGCAGATAACTAAATGAAAAAACACTTTTCTATAGCAAGCAGAATCTAACAAATACTACTTTGTTTTTTATCGTGTAAGAACACTTATGAGATCCACCTTCTTAAAAAGTTAAGTGTATATTACAGTTTTGTTAACTATAGACACAATGTTAAGCAGCAGACCTCAAGAACTTATTATCTTGCATAACTGAAACTTTAGAGCCATTAAAATAGAAACTCTTCATTTTGTCCACCCCCCAGCCCCTGGTGACCACCATTCTACTCTCTGCTTCCGTGTTAGACTATTTTAGACACCTCAGATAAGGGGAATCATGCACTATTTGTCCTTCTATGACTGGCTTATTTCACTTAGCATAATATCTTCAAGGTCCATTTATGTAGTGGCATATGGTAGAATTTCCTCCTTTTAAGGCTGAATAATATCCTATTATATGCATATACCATATTTTCTTTATTTGTTCATCCATCAATGGACATTTCATTGTTTCCACATCTTGGCTATTGTGAACAATGCTGCTGTGAACAAGGGATTCCAAATATTTCTTCAAGATCCTGATTTCAATAATTTTAGATAAATACCTAGAAATGAGATGGCTGGATCACACACTATTTCTGTTTTCAATTGTGTAGGTACCTCTACATAGTTTTTTATAGATACAGCACCATTTTTCACTCCCAACAACAGGGTAAAATGGTTGCAATTTCTCCACATCCTCACCAAACTATTATTTTTTGTGCCATCCCAACAGCTGTGAGATGATAAGTCACTGTAGGCTTGATTTGAATTTGATTGTAAGTGATGTTGAGCATTTTTTCATAAGGTTTGTTAGCCACATGTATATCTTCTTTCGAAAAAAATATCTATTTAAGGATTTTTCCATTTTTTAATCTAGTTATTTCTGGTACTTTTGCTAATTAAGTTGAAGGAGTTCCTTATATATTTTGGTTATTAACCCTTTGTGAGATATATGGTTTGCAAATATTTTCTTCCATTATGTAGATCATCTTCTCACTATAATAATTGTTTCCTTTGCTGTGCAGAAACTTTGTAGTTTGATAGAGTCTGTTGTCTATGTTTGCTTGTATTGCCTATGTTTCTGGTGTCATATCCAATAAATCATTGCCACAACCAATGTCATGAAGCTTTTCTCCTATACATTCTTCTAGGAGTTTTACAATTTCATGTCTAGTGTTTAAGTCTTCAATACATTTTTTTTTTTTTTAAATGGAGTCTCACTCGGTTCCCAGGCTGGAATGCAGTGGCTGGATCTCAGCTTACTACAACCTCTGCCTCCTGGGTTCAAGTGATTCTCCTGCCTCAGCCCCCCAAGTAGCTGGGACTACAGGCGCACACCACCACACCCAGCTATTTTTGTATATTTAGTAGAGATGGGGTTTCACCATGTTAGCCAGGATGGTCTCAATCTCTTGACCTCGTGATCAGCCCACCTAGGCCTCCCAAAGTGCTGGTATTACAGGAGTGAGGCACTGCACCCAGCCCTCCAATACATTTTGAAATAATTTTTATGTGGGGGAAAGATAAGGCTCCAATTTCATTTTTTCACATGGAGATATCCAGTTTTCTCAACATCATTGGTTAAAGAGACTATCATTTTCCCATTGTGTGTAGTCTTGCCATCCATGTCTAGGATTAGTAAGACATATATGCCTGTGTTAATTTCTGTGCTATCTATTCTGTTCCATTGGTCTATACATCTCTGTGCTAGTTGAATTTTGATTTCTGTAACTTTGTAAAATATTTTGGAATCAGGAAATGTGATGCCTCCAGCTTTGTTCTTTTTCAAGATTGCTTTGTCGATTTAGATTCCTGTGTAGTTCCATATTAATTTTAGAATTGTTTTATTTTTCTGTATCAACCTACCTTCAGATATCAATGATTTCTTCCATCAGAGAATATTTGCACATGCTTTTCTCTGTAGCCTCCTCCTCCCTTTGCACTGCCACCTTCATACCACTTATATCTGCTAACTGCTATCCATCAGATCTCTCCTGAAAAGTAAATGCTTAGAATGATTTCACCAACACTGTGCACTCCCCATCCTCTCCCCCCACCACCAACATACACATGCAATCACAATACCTGAAACATCTGCCTACCTAAGGCAGGTTTTTCCTGATATTTTCCCAATGGTAAAAAATGCCATTGAGACTTTGATAGGAATTATGCTAAATTTACAGAAGGCACAGTAAGAAGAACATTTGAACAATATGAAGCCTTCTGGTCCATGTGCACAAGATGCCTTTCCAATTGCATCTTTTTCTTTCATTAATGTTTTGTAGTTTTTAGCACAAGTCATTTACCACTATAATTAAGTTTATTCCTATTTTATTCTATTTAATGCTATTGTAAATAGAATTGTTTCTTAATTTCCTTTTCAGATATTAAAAATCATTCATTTTTAATATATAGAAATGCAGCTGATTATTGTATGTTGATTTTGCATTCTGTGAACTTACCTAACTCAATTGTTACTCCTAACAGTTTTTTTGGCAGACACTTTAGGGTTTCTACATATCAGGGAATGTCATCTGCAAACAGGGACAATTTGACTACCTCCTTTTCAGTTTGAATGCCTGTGTTTCTTTTTCTTGCTAATCGTTCTGGCTAAAGGTTCTAGCACAATGTTGAATAGAAGTGGTAAAAGTGGCATCCTTGTCTTGTTCTAGATTTTAGAGAGGAAACTTTCTGTTTTCAGCATTGAGTATAATGTTAACTTTGGACATTTCATGTGTGTCCTTTACTATATTGAGTTAATTTCCTTCTATTCCTAGCTTGTTGAGAATTTTTATCATAAAAGGCTGTTGAATTTTATCAAATGTGTTTTTCTGCATTTATTGAGAAGTTAGTGTGGTTTTTACCCTTTATTCTATTAAGGTGGTATATCACATTAGTTGATTTTAATATGTTGAATCATCCTTGCGTCCCAGGGATAAATCTTACTTGATCATGGTGTCTGATATTTTTAATATACTGTTGAATTTCATTGGCTAATATTTTGTTGAGGATTTTTGCATCTATGTTTATCACGGTTATTGGCCTGTAGTTTGTTTTTCTTACAGTGTCTTTGTTTGGCATTAGTATCAGAGTCAAAGTATTTTACTTGGTATTTTATTATTTGGCCTAATAAGATGAGTTTGGAAGTCTTCTCCCTCCTAGATTCTTTGGAAGAAATTGAGAAGAATTGATATTAGTTCTTTAAATGTTTGGAAGGAGTCACCATTGGACTTTTCTTTGTTGAGAAGTATTTGATTACTGATTAAATATCCTTATTAATTATAGGTCTTTTCAGACTTTCTGTTACTCAATAATTCAGTCTTGATAGATTGTATGTTTCTAAAGATATAGCCCTGTCTTCTAGGTTATCCGGTTTACTGGCATACAATTTTTCATAGTAACCTCATGATTCTTTGTATTTCTATGGTATCAATTGCAATGTCTCTGCTTCTGTTTTCATTTATTTGAATTATCTCTTTTTTCCTCAGTTATCCTATGGAGAAAAGCTATACTAATAGCTTGCTAATTTTACCTTTTAAACAAACCAATTATTTTATTAATTTTTAAATTGTTTTTCTATCCTATATTTCATTTGGTTCTGTTCTGATCTTTATTATTTTCTTCCTTCTGCTAATTTTGGGCTTAATTTATTCTTTTTCTGTTTTTTGGAGTATAAAATTGGGTTGTTTACCTAAGATGACCTTTTTCCCATGGATGCTTCCTTCCATTCCTCCTGCCCTTGGACATCAGACTCCAGGTTCTTTAGCCTTTAGACTTTTGGACTTGCATCAGTGGTTTACTGGGGGCTCTTGAGCCTTCAGCCACAGACTAAAGGCTTCACTATCAGCTTCCCTGGTTTTGAGGCTTTTGGCCTCGGACTGAGCCACTACTGGTTTCTTTCTTCCCCAGCTTGCAGACAGCCTATTGTGACACTTTGCCTTTTGATCATGTGTGCCAATTCTCCCTAATAAACTCCCTTTCACATATACATATATCCTATTAGTTCTGTCTCTCTGGAGAACCATGAATAATACAACAATAACTGGAACTTGAGGTTTTTTTTAATCCATTTACCTATTTCTAAGTCTTCATGGAGAGTTTAATACATTGCTAAGGAAGGATTTACTATTGCCTTATTGTTCATTGTTTTCTGTCTAACCTGCAATTCTTTTATCTGTCTTCTCATCTCTTGTTGTCTTCCTTTGTGTTTTTTAAAATTTTTTATATTGATATTTTATGTAGGTATTATCTTTGTGGTTACCATAGGTTTATATAACACAACTTTTAGTTGTTACATTATCTATTTTAAGCTGATAACAATTTATTTTCAGTCAATACAAAAATTATACACTTTTACTTCCCTGCCCCCACATACTTTGTTATATTATTGATATCACAATTTACATGTTTTTATATTATGTATCTTTTAAAATATTTTTATAGTTGTAGTTACTTTAGTACTTTTCTGGCTTTTAACTTTTATCCTGAAAGTAAAAGTAATTTATACACCACCATTACAGTATTACAGTATTCCATATTTGTCTATATATTTATCTTCACCAGAAATTTTTGCATCTCCCTTTGCGTTTGTTCTGTCATTTCACATCATTTTGTTTCAACTTAAAGAACTCCCATAAGCATTTCTTGTAAGGCAGCTCTAGCGGTGATGAACTTCCTCAGCTGTGTTTCTTTGGGAAAGTCTTTATCTCCCCTTCATTTTTGAATGATGGTGTTTGCCACATATAGTATTCTTAGTTGGCAGATTTTTTTTTTCTTTCAGCACTTTGAATATATCATGCTACTCTCTCCTGACATGTTATGTTTCTGCTGAGAAATCTGCTGACAGTCTTTTGCAGATTCCTTTCTATGTGATAATTCACTTTTTTCTTGTTGCTTTCAAAATTCTATTTAGCTTTGATTTTGACAATTTGATTATAATGCATCTCAGTGTGGATGTCTTTGGACTTATCTTATAGGGAGCTCAGGTTTCCTGCATGTAAAAAGTTCCCCTTTTCTCCAGATTTGGGTCGTTTCCAACCATTATTTCTTTGACTAAGCTTTTTTTTTCCATTTCTCTCTTCTTCTTGTGAAATCTTCATAATGCATATGTAGGCCACTTGATGGTGCCCTGTAAGTCCCCTAAGTAAGCTTTTATCACTCTTTTTCATTTTTTTTCTTTTCGTTCCTCTAACTGAATAATTTCTAATGTTGTGTCTTCAAGTTTGGTGATCCTTTCTTCTGCTTGATCTAGTCTGCTGTTGCATTCCTCCAGTAAATTTTTTTAGTTTGAATTCTCTGGCAGAGACATAAGGTATCTCGATTATATTAAATTAGATTTCTGGGGATTAATCTTGTACTTTGCTTTGGACATATTTACCTGTTTTTCCCTTGGTTCTTTATTTTAGTATATCTGAATATTAGACGAAACAGCTACTACTTTCAGCCTTCGTAGTCTGGCCTCAAACAAATGAAGACCTTCACCATTCAGCCTGATCAGAGATTCTGGGGGCTTCTCAAATCTGCATGCTAGTCCAAACCACCAGCTATGTCCTTAGTCGCTCCCACATGTCTAGAATATGCTGTGTCTCATCTGCATGCCAAGACAAGTGAAGCAGAAGCCAGTTCCTCAGGCAGCCCCTAGAAAAATTCAAACATTGAACATGTGATCCAACTCTTGTCCTCCTCAGGAAGTAGATGAGATCTGTGGTTTTTCTTCCACTTGCTCTGTGCTGAGCCAGTGGGAGGGTTCTGTGATGACTGCTGGCATACTAGTTCAAACAGCCATCTTTATTTTTAGCGGCTCCAGGAATCTAGAATATGCTGGTACATTTGCACTCTGAGACAGGCGAGACAGAAGTCAGATCCTTGTGCAACCACCAGGAAAATCAAAATATTTAACACATAATTTAGTTCTTTCCTTCCCTCTCCAGGGTAAAGCTGGGAGCTAGGGGTTTTCTCCCAAGCATATGGCAATATGCTGAGGGTAGGGATTGTAGTTAGAGGATGTCTCAAATTTTCCTATCAGCTTCAATGTGACTGGTTTTTTGTTCACCTTGGATCCAAAAGCCTCTCAACTGGCTTCTGGATTTATTACAAAGGGAGTTGTTCTATGTATTGGTTGTTGAATCATTGGGTTTATGGAAGATCCATAGTCTTCCTATTCTGCCATCTTGCTAATGCTACTCTGCTCTAATTCTCGAATGCCTTCTGTGTAACAAAGAATTTTCATGCATACTATCTCATTTCCTTTTCTTAAAATTCTAAACGCAAAGTTGACAAATACTAAATCTTAAAGTATAAGATTTAGTAAAAACATAGGCTCAAAATTTTTAATCATAAAGCTGGTAAAACGATTTGAACTCAAGTACCCAAAGCAGAGTGTTGTGCTCCTCTACTCAGGGTGTCAAGGAGATGTGTCAATGGGTGTCACGTAGTTTATGTTCCTCTGGTTTATTTAAAGCCTCTGAGCCTCATGTCTATGTTGCTGTAGTGGTAGAAGCCACTATCTTGCTAAGAAAGCCTCACATTGGATTAACAGTAAATTACCTTATCCATTTATTAACATTTTCACACTGAAAATACTTATAAGTATTTTTAAGTCAATAAACAAGAATGACTTGTTTAAGTTAGGCTAGGCTTAACCTAGATGGCTCAGGGTCTTGTTGATGGAACTATTCATGCCTGCAAACTATGAGATAAAAATTGAAAACTAAGGCCTTGCTACTAACATGTGTCTTGTGGACCAGCAGCATTAGCACCACGTAGGAGCTTATTAGAAATGTGGAATTGCAAGCCGTATCCCAGACCTCCTGATTTCATATGGATTTTAGTTTGAAAAAGCCATACTCTAAAGCACAATATGCATTTTGATGTTTCTCTCACAATGTAATAATTTTCTAGTATATTTGTGACTAAATACAGTAAAGAGAGCCCTCAATTTCTTATTTTCTATGTTCGCTTATTTCAAAATAATGAATAATGAAGATAGTCTTCATTGCCCCTTAGAAAACAATCACCTATTTACAACAATAACTTTACAACTCCAACCATTCATCTAAATGCCCAATTTGACCTTACCTCTAAAGCATGCCCGGGGAACTCACCTAGGTAAGCTATATTTCTTATGGGAAAAACAATGAGAAAAATTAATTGACTAGGTAAGTTTTTGAAACTGAAATATTGTAATGAAACTATCACTGGACTGGGTTCAAGAAGACCTATGTTTACGTAAGAAACTTCCTCAAACCATCAAGATATTCTAGGACAGGACCTTCTCTTTTCTGAGTCGGGTTTCCTCACGTATGTTAAGAAGTTGGCATAACCTGTGTTCCAAGGTCTTTTCCCACTCAGGACATTTGCTAATTTTTCTTTAATGGGTCTCTCCTTGTTCCCCTTGTAAACCAAAAATAAAATTCTCATGCCCCCCCAACCATCTGAATGGACTTCCTCCTCAGACAGGGCACTCTTAAAATTTAACCTGAAAGACTGGTTCTGGTAAGGACAGGAAGCTGGGGATCTGCCTTACTCTACCTCTCTGGCATTAACATGAACACAGACTTTAAGCTAGGTAAGAAACATTTTATAACTCATTCTCTGAAGCCTGCTATCTGAAGGCTTCCTCTCCAAATAAGAACTGTGGTCTCCACAATTCTTTATCTTAACCCAGACACTCCTTTCTGTTGATCCCAAAGCTTTACATAAACTCAACCAATTGTCAAACAGAAAAATTTTAAATCTACCTATAAGCTGGAAGCTCAAGCTCCAAGTTTCCCTGCCATTTTGGACCAAACCAATGTATTTCTTAAATGTATTTGATTGAAGTCTCATGTCTCCCTAAAATGTATAAACCAAGCTGTACCCCAATCACCTTGGGCACATGTTCTCAGGATCTCCCGAGAGCTGCGTCACAGGCCATGGTCACTCATATTTGGCTCAGAATAAATCTCTTCAAATATTTTGTAGAGTGTGACTATTTTGTCAACATTTTCATCTCCTCCACCACTGCTATTTCCTAGTCCACATCAGTCTTCCTTCATTTTTTATTACAGTATTTTAACTAGTCTCCTGATTCCCGCTCTCTTGGTTCCCTGCTTCCTTAGTTCAACTAGCCGTTCGTTTGTTATCAAAAGAAAAGCTGACCATGTTCATCTCATGCTTGGAACACTTTACCAGCCCCAAGTTGATGCCCAAACATCAAAACTTGACCTTCAGGGCCCTTTCTGTTCCTTGAAGGTGCTAATCTCATCTTCTGTCCCTGACCACACTGCTACTTCCCATCCCCTCTTGCCTGAAATATACCACGCACATACCAGCCTCTTTACTTAGCTGAGTGTTGCTTATCTTTTTTCTTTCTTTTGAGATGGAGTTTCACCCTTGTTGCTCAGTCTGGAGTGCAATGGTGTAATCTCAGCTCACTGCAACCTCTGCCTGCTGGTTTCAAGTGGTTCTGCCTCAGCCTCCCAAGTAGCTGGAATTATAGGCGTGCACCATGCCTGGCTAATTTTGTATTTTTTAGTAGAGGTCGGATTTCACCACGTTAGCCAGGCAAGTCTTGAACTCCTGACTTCAAGTGATCCACCTGCCTTGGCCTCCCAGAGTGCTGGGATTACAGGCGTAAGCCACCGCACCTCCCCTTGCTCATCTTTTGAGCGTCATCTTCACTGTCACTAGTAAGATACTCTTGCTGCCATAGTGCTCTGTACTTTTGGTCATATTTGTTGCTTCTTACTATTAGTGCTTATTTGTAACTTATCTCTGTGAAGAATGAGACCAGTTTTACGTGCTCACAATTATGCCCTTGTAGGTAACACCAAGTAAGCACCAAAAATAATTGCCTGAATTGCCTATATGAATTCTTGTCTCCTACTTCCATTGTTGATTAAATAATAATGAGCTCTAAATATTGCCTTAAGGAATAAGCATAATTCATTCAAGACACATGGAAAAATTCCTGGCATATATTATGCATTTAATATATGCTAGCTATTACAGTTGTTATTATTCTTTTCTCTCTTTAATTATAGCAGTCAGTATGGGTTTAATTGTAATTGCCTGATAGCCAAAATCTCTTTCTCACTTTGAAGTTAAATGGAATACTTTAAAAAGTAGATGCATTAATAAATTAAACAAATGTATCAGGTTAATAGCATTTCTTATTCCAGTGAAACAAAGAATCATTGTTATATGCTATATATTATTTATTATATTTGTTATAAATTATGTATCAATATATTTGCAAAATAATGCATTGAATTATCATAAAATATTATTAAATCATTCTGCAAATGATCTGTGATTTGTTTTCTCGAAGTTTAACTTAGTGGGAAAGGCTTGAGAGATCATTGTCATTTTAAAGAAAGCAAATCCTGGATACTTATGACCTAAAAGGAAATCTGGCATGCATCTCTTAATATTCTTAGAAATTACTCAAAGATTCAGCTTTTGTTAATTCATAACTCTTCAAATTTATGAATCAATAGACCCTAAAGTCCAATCTCCAATCCAATATTTGAATCTCCATGGCACCATCTTAGCCCAATGAATGAACAGCCACTGCCTGGAAGGGAAGAAGATTAAAGCTCTATTAGTTCCCATAGCAACATATGATTTATTAATGTTTTATCTATGATTTTTTAAGAATGCATTCTCTGCAAATCAGAAACAAATTATAACATAGTCACAGAAGAAGGAAAAAAAGGAAGATTTATAGTAGATAAGGAAACGATTGAGATATTTATATTAGTTTCTTTCTTTGTCAAGTATTAAATAATTATATAGGTAGGAGTTATGACCAGAAAAGATGTAAAATATCAGTCTTATTCTGTCACTATTGTATCATTCACTATTACTCTTATTCCAAGTTTTCTGCATTGTCTCCTACCTATTCTTTGTTTATATTCTTTCCATCTGATTCCCCCTCCTCCCTTTTTACCTTCGTGACTCTCTCGCTACTATCTCTGTTTGTCCAGATAGTCTTTTATTTTTATAATACAATAATATGGTTTTACCTTAATAACCCAGAAACTGAACTATAACAATAATAAATACTCTGAAGTAGGAAGGGTAGCCTGTACAGCAAACCAGAGAATTTGTGGTTAAAGGCTCAAAAAATGTAGGCTGGGTAGATGGATGGATAGATACATTTAATTTTACAAAGATTTCTCAAGTTCCGAACAGTAAAGTAGTGTTCTGTATCCTGTGATAGATAATAGGTGAAGTCTCAGTCCCTGGATTTGGATAGCTAAAATCTCCCGGAAATTTTATAGACAGAACTAACCAAATATAGCACAAAGGAGATGATAAGAAACAGTGCAAAGAGAGGAAGAAGCGGGGAAAAAAGAGGCACAGCAGAAGAGAGAAAGGGAATCTTATGCAGGGAGGAGGAAATAGAAATAAAGTAGCTAACAAATGGAAAATTAACATTGACTATAAGTATTACCTTTTAGGGTATGCAAGACAAGAAAGGCATGTTTCAGAACTTCAAGCACATAAACATTGTTTTCTTCAAATCATGTGGATCCAACACACAGCCACTGATGAAAGTGCTGCATGCTATGACTTTTAAAAATTATTATTATTATTATTATTTTAAGACTCCAGGCTGAAGTGCAGTGGCGCAATCTCAGTTCACTGCAACTCCACCTCCAGGGTTCAAGGGATTCTCCTGCCTCAGCCTCCCCTCCTGAGTAGCTGAGATTACAGGCACTTGCTACCACACTCGGCTAATTTTTTTTTTTTTTTTTTTTTTGTATTTGTAGTAGAGATGAGAGTTCACCATGTTGGCCAGGTTGTCCTGACCTGACCACAAGTGATCTGCCCGCCTGGGCCTCTCAAAGTGCTGGGATTACAGGTATGAGCCACCATGCCCAGCCAACTTCATTTACTCTTTATTATAAATTGAATAAAACCTTTGTAAATGAGATACTTTGTTTAATGCAACCTGTGTAGATTATTGTAAATTAGCATGATATATTTGTTTCAGACCACCAAGAACAGCCATCTTTATGAATAGAGGCTTTGAAATCAAAGCAAATTTGTGAAAATAGACTAAAATATTTCTATAAAGAATTCTATGAAAATTTTCAACATGGTCATTAGAATTTGTACTGTGAAAATTTTCTAATAATGAAAATCACTTTTTAAACTTATTTCAACGATGCTAAATTTCTTTTTTTCACTTTTTGAAATATATACGGTAGCAAGCAATAGAAAAACATTTAATAAGAAGACATACGTGAGGCCAACAAACATATGAAAAAATGCTCATCATCACTGGTCATCAGAGAAATGCAAATCAAAACTACACTGAGATACCATCTCACGCCGGTTAGAATGGCGATCATTAAAAAATCTGGAGACAACAGATGCTGGAGAGGATGTGGAGAAATAGGAACACTTTTACACTGTTGGTGGGAGTGTAAATTAGTTCAACCATTGTGGAAGACAGTGTGGCGATTCCTCAAGGACCTAGAAATAGAAATTCCATTTGACCCAGCAATCCCATTACTGGGTATATATCCAAAGGATTACAAATCATTCTACTATAAGGACACGTGTACACGAATGTTCATTGCAGCACTGTTTACAATAGCAAAGACCTGGAACCAACCCAAATGCCCATCGACGATAGACTGGATAGGGAAAATGTGGCACATATACACCATGGAATATTATGCAGCCATCAAAAACGATGAGTTTGGGTCCTTTGTAGGGACATGGATGAACCTGGAAACCATCATTCTCAGCAAACTGACAGAAGACCAGAAGATCAAACACCGCATGTTCTCACTCATAGGCGGGTGTTAAACAATGAGAACACATGGACACAGGGAGGGGAGCACTACACACTGGGGTCAGTTGGGGGGAAATAGGGGAGGGAGGGTGGGGGGTGGGAAGCTGGGGAGAGATAGCAAGGGGAGAAATGCCAGATGTAGGTGATGGGGAGGAAGGCAGCAAATCACACTGCCACGTGTGTTCCTATGCAACAATTTTGCATGTTCTTCACATGTACCCCAAAACCTAAAATGCAATAAAATAAATAAATGGGGAAAAAAAAAAAAAAGAAAAACATTTAATAATGACATGTCAATTAACAAGTTCAGTATGTCAAGTAAAAGTAATAATATTTCCTTAACACCAAATAGCACAGCATGATTGACATAAATGCCCATCCTTCCAAAGAATGGAATCCTTTCACTTGGTGCAGTAAATTGAATACAGTCTTTTTACAGCTGTTCCCAAAGACAAAGATATTTTTGAGCTTCATTTATAAACCATAAATATCATATTGTTGTTCCAGCCTTCTTATAATTCAAAATAGCATCGGTGCTGGCTGAACATATTACTCATGCGTTGGAAAATTAGAAATGTTGACAATTTGAAGTTAACATTGTGAAATCAAGATGAATGTGCAAAATGTTCTAGCTTTATTCTGTTTTATATGAATAACCTGAACACATTTCTTCTTTATATATTGGTTTAAGAAGATGTTATAAATACCTAACTCGAGGACAGAAGGATTTTGGCAAAGGAGAAGAGACATTTAAAATTACTTCTATGTCTTACTCTAAGAGCAATCCACCAATTAATAGAGTTGTATGATTCCAGGTACAGAGGGATGTGTCCTAAGATTTAGTCAGAAGGTTGTGAGTTTACAGGAAAAAAGAAACTGATTCTTTCTGGGGTGTCTTAAAGGCTTCTCAAAGAAATTGGTACTTGAATAGAGATATACTGTCAGATATTTGAAGCAGAGACAGGATATTTCAACAAGAAGGAATGCATAAATAGGACACAGGCAGGGAAGCAGCTGGGGCATATGGAGACTGCAGAGTTTGGCTGTTTAATGGGGTTCATGGAGGTTGTGACAGAGAAGTAGTGGCAGATAAGATGGATGGTAAATTGGGGGCAAATTGTGGAAGGTTTTGGGTGCTAAACTAAGTAATTTACTTTTTATTTGGTAATGAATAAGAAATCCCATGTTTTCCCCCCACCCCCAAGTTTTAAAATGCTGAATATTCACATGATCAGAGCTGCCTATTGCTTGGATACTTAGAATGTACCCAGATATGTTAAGTGGTTTATAAATATTATCCAATTTGATCATCACAAAAATATCATTGAAAGAAGTATTAACCCCATTTTTCAGATGAGAAAACTGAGTCTCAGGCTATATGATTTGCCTGTGCACAGCAATCTAACAAGCAGATTTTTTATCAAGATATTTTTGTTCATTACTCCTCATAATAAGATCCTGTTCCATTAAAATCCTGTTATGCTTCATAATCTAATATTTTGAAGAAGATAAAAATAGAAAAGATTGAGAATATGTCAGAGATTATTTTAATAGCACAAGGAGTAATCATTCTGATACAATTATGTTTGTCACTAGTTCAAGTAACAACAAATCTGAATTATCACTGTTTCTGAAAAAAATGCACATAGAAAAATTGTATGATTGTTATTTTAGATTTTTAGCATGATGTTGAGGGGTCCTATGCAAGGGAAAATTTAAATTTGTTTTTTGCCTGTTGGGTTTCTTATGTCATTCAGAAAGTTTTGCCATGCCTTTAACAGGAACTTTCCTAGCAATATACATTATAATTTCCATTTATTTATCTATTTTTTTCATGGTTTTTTTTGTTTTTTGTTTTGTATTTGGGCTCTGGGGTACATGTGCATATCCTGCATCCTGCAGGATTGTTGTATAGGTACATACATGCCATGGTGGTTTGCTGTCTCCATCCCCGCGCCCCCCACCTTCCTCCCATTGCCTACATCAGACATTTCTCCTGGTGTTATCCCTCCCATCCTCCCCGCCCCCCCCTTGCTGTCCCTCCCCTCCCCTCCCCTCCACCCCCCCACCTCGCCCTGTGAATGATGTTCGCTTCCCTGTGCCCAAGTGTTCTCATTGTTCATCACCCGCCTATGAGTGAAAACATGCAGTGCTTGGTTTTCTGTTCTTGTGTCAGTTTGCTGAGAATGATGGTTTCTAGATTCATCCATGTCTCTACAAAGGACACTAACTCGTCGTTTTTTATGGCTGCATAGTATTCCATGGTATATATGTACCACATTTTTTTGGTCCAGTCTATCATTGATGGGCATTTGGGTTGGTTCCAGGTCTTTCCTATTGTAAACAGTGCTGCAATGAACATATGTGTCCATGTGTCTTTATAATAGAATGATTTATAATCCTTTGGGTATATACCCAGTAATGGGATTGCTGGGTCAAATGGAATTTCTATTTCTAGGTCCTTGAGGAATCGCCACACTGTCTTCCACAAGGGTTGAACTAATTTACACTCCTACCAACAGTGTAAAAGTGTTCCTATTTCTCCACATCCTCTCCAGCATCAGTTATCTCCAGATTTTTTAATGATCGCCATTCTAACTGGTGTGAGATGGTATGTCAATGTGGTTTTGATTTGCCTTTCCATAATGACCAATGATGATGAGCATTTTTTCATGTTTGTTGGCTGATTTATTTATTTTTTTGAGACAGAGTCTCACTCTGTCGCCTAGACTGGAGTGTGCAGTGGCGCCATCTCGGCTCACTTCAACCTCCACCCTCCCAGATTCAAGCAATTCTCTGCCTCAGCCTCCCAAATGGCTGGAATTACAGGCACCGACCACCACACCTGGCTAATTTTTGTATTTTATCAGAGACGGGGTTTCACCATGCAAGCTAGGCTGGTCTTGAACTCCTGAGGTCGTGATCCACCCGACTCAGCCTCACAAAATGCTGTTATTACAGGCATGCGCCACTGCGGCCGGCCAATGTCCACTTTTTTAAACCATCAACATTAAGCACATATCATGTGTAACATCTAAACTATGGCAATCACTTTAATTACATTTTTTCATTTTAATCTCACAACAACCTTGTAAAGTTGGTGTTCTTTTCCCATTTTATAGATGAAGAAACTAAGGCTGAGAGACATTTTATCTGTATGTGATAGAACCAACATTTATTTTCAGCTCTTATTTGCCTTTAAATCACTACTGTTTCCACTGCAGCCAATTGCCCTGTAACTGCCCATGTAATAAAAATGACTGATCTTAAAGTGATATTCATAGCTCATGATTGAAAATAAATAAGGAATCATCCATGACACAAACTTGAAATGCAGGGAGTGTAGCATCAATATTAATACACAGGCTTTGGAATCAAAGGGATGTGAAGATAACTCCCATATCCACCACCTTAAAGTTGTGTGGCCCTAGATGTATTACTTAATCTTTCAGAGACTCAACTACTAACCTGATAGTGCAAATAGTAATATCTACTTCAGGGAGTTGTTAAGGGGATTAAGTGAAATAATGCCTAAAAAGAACTTCACACAAAGTAGGCTTTTAGTAAAAGTAAGCTCTAGGTGCATAGCACACTATGCAATTTCCTTGATTCTCATAGCTTCATCTCTGAGTCAGTCACTTCCAAATATTAGGTCCAGACATCTCTTCTCAATTTTGGATCCATATATCCCATCACCTACTTAGCATCGGCACTTGGATGCCAACAGGCATTTTATACTTTGCATATATCAAACTGAACTAATGATATATATCACCTTTCCTCCTTCCCTGCTCTCCTGCCGTCTTCCCATTATATGGTGGTGAGGTGTGTGTGTGTGTGTGTGTGTGTGTGTGTGTGTGTGTGTGTGTATAAGATCAACACTGCAACCAACCTACAACTAATCCATTCTTAAGTGACTCTGTGCTAAGGGATATGCCTTATAAATTCCACATGATACTACCCTAGTCCTAGTGACCATCATTTCTCTACTGGAGTAATGCAGTCACACCCACTGTGACCTATACTCGCCAACCAATTAGCCATACTTTAATCAGAAGGACCTTCCTGCCCCTTGAGTCTTAAGATTGGCTTAAAGTTTCATTCCACTTTGATGGAAATCCAAATCCCCTTGGGATTTTTGTTAACTTGGTGTAAACATTCATTCTTATAAATTCTTCTTCCTTCATGAGCCAACTTCCACAAACTGCTTCTGTGACTTAACACCTCCAGGTGAAACTCAGCCCCTTCTACAAGTTCCGTGGATGATCCACTCACACAAAGCATTTGTAAGCAAGCAGACTTTAGTGAACATTGGGATGCAGGGAGATGGAGAACTATTTGCTATTCAGAATGTGAATTCCAGTGGTGCATTAGGCACTTCCAGTCTTGAATGCCCTCTGCCTTCCTCACGGTCTGGATATTTACATTGGCTGATTGTCCCTTCTTCATCCCAGCATCATACCATCTTGGGGCTCTTATACACTTTCTATATTCCATATTTCTTTATTCTTTATTCAAATATTTTGTGACTTGAATCCCTGTTTGGATATCTAGTTTTTGTTTGTTTGCCTAGGTTCCTCAACTCACAACATCAGTATTTCCTTCTATCCCAAGTGGTTACTTATCAAGTATTTTTCCAATAAAAGTTTCCACCCCCAGTAGGAATTCCGGAGCCAGAAAGTAACACCATAAAGCTTTTGCTTCTATTACAGAATGGAAATCAGAGCATCCCACTCCCCTGCCAAATAATCCATAAGCGGCTTCCCATTGCCTTCAGCATAAAGCCTCTAACATTTTTAGAAGAGCCTACAAAGTTTCCCATCATGCCTCCTCTACCGGCCATTCTAATGTTATTTTGGTTTCTCATCCACATTGTGCTTTCTCCAGCACCCAGGTCTTCACATTCACTGTGCTTAGGTTCTGTTCTTTCTCCAATTCATCATCAGGTCAGCTCTTACCAGCCCATAGGTCTCTGCCTAACTAGCACTTTCTCTGGAGCCACCTGCTAGGAGCTCCTTGATTATCAGGTATTTCTTAACAATGCTTTTTCCACTTGCAATTATCTAATTATTTAAAAGAATATATTTCCTTTCTCGGCCGGGCGCGGTGGCTCACGCTTGTAATCCCAGCACTTTGGGAGGCCGAGGCGGGTGGATCACGAGGTCAAGAGATCGAGAACATCCTGGTCAACATGGTGAAACCCCGTCTCTACTAAAAATACAAAAATTAGCTGGGCATGGTGGCGCACGCCTATAGTCCCAGCTACTCGGGAGGCTGAGGCAGGAGAATTGCTTGAACCCAGGAGACGGAGGTTGCGGTGAGCCGAGATCACGCCATTGCACTCCAGCCTGGGTAACAAGAGCGAAACTCCGTCTCAAAAAAAAAAAAAAAAAAAAAAAAGAATATATTTCCTTTCTCTCACACCATTCACCAGGACAGAAATCATATTTCTTGTCTAAACTATCAGATTCTCAGCACGAAGCATACAGCAGGCACTCAATTGTTAAAAACTATCTGAAGGTACACATGGAGTCAACCATCTGTGTAAAAGTATTGAGCTTAATCTCCCTTAACTTCTGGGCTTTAATTTATTCTGCATATATAAGGATCAGTCTTTCAGAAGACCCAGAAAACCTTAGTGAAGGTAGAGGGCTCATTAAACTATTTGCTTTAAAGCTCTGACAATTTTCTTGTTGCTGATATTAACAACCCAACAAGAAGGGGAGTTAAAGGGCAGTGCTTACCAAAGGTCACAAGTGTACCACCTAAATAGGCTGTGAGCTTCATAAGTAGGCTGCACTCTTGTTAGCTACCATCAGGATTTAATTAACTGATGTCACAGTTGGATTGACATTTCATGCCTGTGGGGAAATTTGACTGAACTCATCCATTCCAAAATAAATGATTAGCACCACCATCTTTCACGTTATCTTTCAATAAGTGGGACAGCTACATTTTCACAACTTGCTGGGGTAAAACCATTTTCAAATTCTAAATACTGGTGAGCATGAAAAAGAGGGATGGGAAATAACAAAGTCAGGCAAAATAGTATTTGTGGGCACTTCATTTTATCAAAATAAAACTTGTTTCAGAGGCAGAATGAACCTGTCAGGAACCCCTGTTTTTCATAACAAATTATGCCAGGAGAATGTTGTGTCGTTTTCGAATTTGCCTGTTGATTGAACTGTTGAGAACAAATGTATTTTATGGCTTCCTGGGTTGTGGGCCGACCCCCTACCCAGTCAGTCACCAGCCAAGCACAGCTTCCAGATCTTTAAACTTCTCAGCACAGTAGGCCCTAAAACTGTTCCCATGGTAACCTTCAGTCAAACAGGTGAGCTCTGGCTGCCATTTGCAGGCAAAATGAGAAAAAGAAATACTGGCTGCTCTTGTTCACATGCCACAAAGAGAAGTAACACTGATTTCTGAATAAATAGACTGAAAGTCACAATAGTTGTTGAAACAAATAAGAATCATGGTATTAATGTCCTGACCAAAAAAAAAAAATACAGCTTCTAAAGTTCATGTCTCAAAGAAAATCAATGAGAAAACAGATCACAAATTTTGTAGAAACATTAGTTTTTTTTTGGAGTATCTACTATTAAATATTGGGTCCTGGGATGGAAAATTTACATATATGATTTCATTTATCCCTACCCCCCAAAAAACTGTCATAATAACCTTTTAGTATTCCATGATTTACCTTAAATAACTGAGGTTCAAGGAATAAAAATAAGAGACTGACACTTAAGTGGGATTTGAACCCAGGTCTCTGTGTCTCCAAATTTCTGGGGTATTTTTTCATGATGCTACACTTTTTGAGCATTTATCAATCGTATTCTAGAAGAATGAGTCAGTCACAGTTTGTGCTGAGGGAGTTTGCCACCAATTAAGTACAGATGTGAAAGGTGGCGTTTGGGAAATCATTTCGGCTCCAGGATCTTACAGTCTGGGGACTGTGGTATAATAGAGTCACAAAATCTGTAGTTATAAGAATTGCCTTGAGTGCATGTTCCTCCACAATATAATAGGGTAGCCTTGAGAAATCCATTTAATTCTTTGAACATCAGTTTCTTCTTCTGTGAATTAAGATAACTTGATGGAATGTTCTGAGGATCAAAGGAGAAAATGTATTTGAAAGTACTTTCTAAAATAAAATTTGATATGTGATGATTATTCTTACCCTACATATCACATAAAATCTTAGCACATCTCTTTGGCACAACAGTTTCTTTTCACTTAAGACTGGCCAGTTGAATTCATTCCTCAAGTGTGTTTTGTTTAATCTCCAAAATTAGGAGCTGTGCAGAGCTTCCACCCTGAGTTCATTTTAGAAGTCAAGAAATAATTGCCACATTATTATATATATATTGAACTGTCATTTTACACATGCACACATATATGGCAACTTGATAAGATAATATCTTTTGTATTTATTTTAAATGAATACTTAATTAGTGACAGATTTTAGCTATCACCTACACTCTGGTTGGGCCAAGAAAATAGAATATGATCTAGAAACAGAAAAAAAAAAAAAAAAAAAGAAGATAAGCAATGGTCAAGGAAATGGCAGTGCAGGGAATTCAAGGGCTGTAATCTGGTAGCCTGTAGGCTAGGCTGTATTTTCTTCTTTGGCCAGCATATATTTTCTTTGGCTGCATGGCTTTATTTTGTTGTAATTGTGCTTTTTAATGATGCTCTTAAATAATGTATGCATCCTCCAGTTTGCTAATCCATCATATTTATCCTCTTACACCTGGCTGCCTCTCACATATACATTACCTGCCTGATAGTAATTGGGAGTTAGGAGTCCCTTTACCAAATAACAGGCAAAAGAGATGAGTCTTCTTTATTCTGAAACCATAAAGAATGTATCTGTTGGGAGGCTGAGGTGGGAATACTGCTTGAGTTCAGGAGTTTGAGACCAGCCTGAGCAACATGGTGAAACCCTGTCTCTACAAAAAATACCAAAAAAAAGAAAGAAAAAAAAAGCAGGTTTGGTGGTGCATGCCTGTGGTCTCAGCTACTTGGAAGGCTGAGGTGGGAGGATAGCTTGAGCCCAGGGAGTGGAGGTTGCAGTGAGCCAAGATCCAGCCATGGCACTCCAGGCTGCATCTGATCATTTAACACAGGAAAGGCTGAGCATGAACTGGGCTCAGGTACCAGATCTCACAGGAGTAGAGAACTGACATACTGTACCTGAAAGGATACATTTAGGATATGTATTAAAAAGTCTAATATTACATAGCCAGTTGTAAGTATTCTAATTCAACAAGCATTGAAAAACCTTCTGTATGAACTTCAGGAAAGTTTCTGGCACACAATAAGTATGATGTCAGTGGATGATCTGTTATGTCATCATCATCATCCTTATTTTATCATCAGTGCTACTTTTATTGGTCAGACACAATTCTAGGAAGGGCAAAGGCTCTTAACTCCTGTCTTCCTCTTTACTCCCCAATAGAGGGTATGCCCAGTGTTCTGCTCTTTTTGTGATACATGCTTGTTGCCTAAAACATATCTGAGGGATGGCTGCAAAAATAATGGAAGATTAAACAGACGCCATCCCTGGCCTTTGAGATCAACAGCCAGATTCCACTCTATTTCTGAGAGCTGTGAATAATTCTAGCCAAGTGTCAGAAGGAGCCTGGGAAGTGTAGCTCTGGGACTTTGATCTTCCTGAAGGAACTGAGAAGAAAGAATACCCAGGTGGAAGAGGTTTCCTAAGAGCCTGACAGGATGTTTAGTGGATGCATTACGTATTGTCTGCAGAGAGTCATGGCCACAAGTGCTCTGTAAGCACCAGATGTCATTAATATTACTATTTAAAAGAACTGAGCAGCCTATTCCTTCGTAAGTGGTAACCTAAGCACAGCAGATTTTTAGTAAGTCTGATCATTGATTGGGTTGCCAGCTGGAGCACTGACCATACTCTGATGTACGTCATGCAGGCTGATTTGGTGCAGGCAGCACTGGCTCTGACTCAGCATCTCACCTGCCTGAGCTGTTGCAACACCCTTCCTACTATCTATTGGCCTTACATCAACCCAGTCAGCCACTTATTCTACATACTACTAATTATATAAGTCTTGCTAAGCTGTCATCAAATCATGTCACTTTTCTGCATTGCAACAGTTCATGAGTTACTTTGGCCTAAAAAATATCCAAACTCCTTAGCAAGGCGCATCTTGGTCTTGGGCCACCAACACTCTACTCTGAGCATCCGCCATTGATCTAAACACTCTAGAGGTCTGTGGACCCTCTTCCCTCTTAAGAAGGGACTTTTATGACCTGGGTTCCCAGGGCACTCACGAGCACCTTTCAAACATCACTTGCTCACTGAAACCTTCCCTCACACCCATCTGCAGAAGCAGAATTGAGGGCTTTCTTGTCTACACGTCCGTGGCACCGATCAGTTCTCTTGCATTGGCCAGAATATTTGGATGCAAATCTTGGAAGTCTAGATCAAACAAATTAAGGAATATATTGGGATTTATTCACTTGCGTCACCAAACAGGACAGTGGCTGGGCCTTTGGATGACTGTGACCAGGGCCTCAGATCAAATCAGGGAGTCTACCACAAACAACTATCTTTATGGGGCAGGAATTACACACACTTCAGCTCTGCATTGATGCATACTTAAAGCCAGAAAGGAACAAGAGCTCCTTCCCATTAATTCTAGTTATAAAATTTCAGAGGAAGCACTCTGGATGGCCTGGCTTGGCCCACATGTGTGTCACAGGAAGGGGACCAGGTGCCACGATTCCCCTAGACTGCTTCAAGGTGCCTGCTCAGACCCAATGGTGGGGTAGTATGATCAGCAACCCTCGTTGGAACCTCATTTGCTTTAGAGTGGGAAAGAAGCAGTGTCCCATAAGAAGGTGCAAGCTCAGATAGAACTTCAGACAGGCAGAGAAGTAGGTATCATCTAGACTATTATTTAAATTTAATAGCTAATAACACTTCAGATCCTGTGCATTTGAGTTTGCCTCTCACTACAGAGTGAGCTCCTAGAGTTCAAATACCCATCTTACTCATGTGCCTCTGCTCACACCTAGCATGATGCCTGGCACCAGGTTGCCACTTAGCTCAGGCTTGTGTGTTCCTGAATTAACAAATGCATAGCTCTCTGAGGCTCTGTGAACAAAACATCCAGTGAACATAATTACAGAATTCCATAGTGTTTGGAAGTTAGTTAAACAAAGGTTTATAATTTAGAAGACATTGAGTGACTCAAAACTAAATTAAAACACAATAACTTTTGAAATACAACTAGTATTTATTGAGTACATAGGGTGAGCATTTTTATGAAAGACATTTAATCCTCACAAAAATTCCATGAGTTTTGGGAATTAGCCCTATTTTATAAATTAAGAAGGTGAAGTTAAGAGATCCTTGGACTTCCCCTAGTTCTCATGAGTTAAAGGGTCCAAAGGCAGAATAGAAACACAGGCCTTCTGATCTCAAGCCTATTGCTTTGCTCTTACGCAAATTATTTAACCTGTCTCAGTAAAATTGAGATAAGATAAGAACACTTGTTTATGAGGATTGCTGTGAGGAATAAAAGAAATAACATATATAAACAAGTTATCACATAGCCTGGTCCAGATGAGGAGATTAACAGATAATCGTGCTATATTTGTCAGTGATGGTGGCAGATTTCTTTCAATTCTGACTGGTGCATATCTCTAGCCAGTTCTTGTCCTTGTCCCACACCCCAGGGACTCATCCTGTATTATTCTCTTCTTTAGTGTACCCCACTCTGTCTCCAGTAGCTTCTCTCCCACAAGACTGCTTCTAGAACAGGTCACAGCTCCTGGGCTTTCTCTTCTTGTTAAAGCCAAGTGCCCAGGCCCCTTTCGCTGCCTCAGTTAGCTGGTCCCACTTGTTATGGAATGATAAGTACCAAGAAACATGACGATATGTGACTCCTAGACCTTGTCCTGACATCAGTTAGCTGTGTGACATTTGTACCACTGTTCTCTCCAGCGTAACATGAGAATGCTGGACCAGAGAAATCACTTTAATAAATTTGTTATGTAAAGGAAATTTCAGCAAAAATATTTGTCTTGCAGAGTCAAGCAGGACTATTACTTAGTCATAAAAAAACTTTTACATATTTTTCACAGGAACCAAGTAAATCACCATTGGACTTGCCTACATTTATCAGATCAATTTCTATTAACTGTCCCTTCCTGTTCCACTTCTCAGCAGGGGTTACATGCCTGCAGTGTACACTCAGAATTTTTTCCTGAACATAGATTCCAAGAAAAGCTAGGGTAAAGAAGACAGGGTAGAAAGCAAGAGCACAGATGACACTTCTTTTAGGCGCACTGCCTAGATCTCACTTGGCCTGCTGCCTTCCTCTCATTAGTCGCACCAACTGAATCTGATTAGCCCACTCTGATTTATTTTTGGCAACCCGGTAGTGCATGGGCCAATGCTTATTTTCATGGCTGATACAATCATCCCCAAAGCTGTCATTAGCATTTGGAAGATTAGTCCCTTTATCTGGATGATTTTACTGCCTATGAAGCATCATGACACACATTAGATATATATTTCTTAAACACTTTACAAAATTGAGTCTATTTACTCCTCTCCTTATTATTACAACCGCCTTCAGTTATTGGCTGCTGAAACACAGAGAAAAAATTCTTAATAGTTACATAGCTGATGCTTATAAACTTACTGTTTTCTGAGCTAGAGAATCGCCTGCTATAATCAATGAGAACCAAAAGCCAGATTTCAGTGCTACTGGATACTCAGTGCCTGATTTGTCTACATTTCGCTTAATAAGCTTTCCCATTATGCACCAAACAGTACTATCTATGTGAAAAGTGAATAATAAGGAAAAACAAATAGATATTTTCTCCTAAAAATGCAACTTGCAGATATGAAGCACAATATGTAGATGTTTTCTATTTACATTTGTGGACAGTAAGATTTATTAGTAAGGATCATTATTTTTAGGTCTTTGAGATACAAAAGTTCTAAGATTCAAAATAAATTCTAAAGTACATTTGGTCTGAAAAATTTATCCTTTAGGTATACACCCAGTAATGGGATTGCTGGGTCAAATGGAATTTCTATTTCTAGATCCTTGAGGAATTGCCACAAGGATTATAAATCGTTCTATTATAAAGACACATGTACATACATGTTAATTGCAGTGCTTTTTATGATAGCAAAGACTCTGGAATCAACCCAAATGCCCATCAATGATAGATTAGACAAAGAAAATGTGGCACATATACACCATGGAATACTATGCAGCCATAAAAAATGATGAGTTCATGTCCTTTATAAAGACATGGATGAACCTAGAAACTGTCATTCTCAGCAAACTGACACAAGAACAGAAAACCAAACACCACATATTTTCACTCATAGGCAGGTGATGAACAATGAAAACACTTGGGCAGAGGGAAGGGAACAACACTTACTGGGCTAGGTGGGGATGTGGAGGGGAGGGGAGGGGATGGACAGCGGGGGCGGGAAGGATAGGGAGGGATAACACCCAAAGAAATGCCTAATGTAGGTGAGGGCGGGGGGGGGGAGGGCAGGGGATGTGGCATGTATGTACTTATGATGTGCACATGATATACCCCAGAGCCCAAAGTAAAATAAAAAAAAATCTATCATGAAAAATGAAATGCAATTTGGCAAATTTTCCAGTAGGTTAAAAATAAAAGGATTTTTCTATCAGCTCTCAGTTAATTTGAAAGCATATTTATAATCTGGATTCCCCATTTACTAAACATTTCATGAATAAACAACCACTGACCACCACCAAACTTGCAGCTCCTGGAGGCAGGATTGTGTTTTGGGTCCCCAGTACTTAGCAGACTGTGTGGTCCTTAGCAGATTCTTGATTTGTATCGATTAAATATCAATTAGTAACTTCTACCATGGGTGTGATTACTCTTTCTTTTCATTGTACCTGTCTTCTCTATCCAGTGAGTACATCCCAGCTGTTCCAAATCTCCTCTTGTAATGTCTGTCTATAGAGGATTCTAAAGAAAGCAAAAGGATAGAGGAGAAGAAAAAATAAAATCTGAAGAAAGAGGTTTAAAGAGAGAAGGGTGCTATGATGGGGAAAAATGAGAAGTTTAAGAAGTACTGCTGGAGACCTCAAGTGCACTAGCTAATTGGGGTCTAATTTGTTGTTGTTGTTGTTGCTGCTGTTGTTTTACTGCCAGAATTTTAGAAGTATTTCAATGCTGATGAATTTTCTTTTAGAGGAAGGGAAGACGATGAAGCAGGTGATGTTGAGGGCAACCTGCATATTACTTGTATTCCCTGCCTGATTGGGGCAATGTATTCACCATGAGGTGAGGGAGAGCTCTTTGTTTTGCTGAGGAAGGCCAGAGGGAGGGCTCTTTGCTTTGCTTAGGAAATGCATCGTATTCTCCACAATAAAGTAAGCTGATGATGCTAGAGGAAGAATTAGTGCTCCTAGTAAAGAGAGGATCCATTACCATCGAGTTAGCTGCAGCAGCAAGGGTATGGGGGCATTAAGGAGGAGCAGGAGTTAGCCTTCAGAGTGAGTGGGGAGGAAGTGGCAAGAACACGTGCACCCTTAGGCAAAGTAACCCACCAAAACAGGTGCTGATGACTTCACTAGGACTGTCAAGTGTCCCCGCTGCACTTTGGGTCTGTCCGTCACAAGCACACATTGTGCTGACAGCCTTCATGGCACGATCACCAGGATGGGAGGGCATCCCATCTACCTTTGAGGCCTAGAACATCTGGGTGCATGGGTATCTCTTGCACAGCTCTGACCCACCACTACACTATACATTCATCAGCAAATGCTCCTCACCCATGCACAGTACCCAGGGCTTGCTCATGGACTGCTGGTAATGCCCTACTCCATCAAGCAGGGGACAATTATGGCCCAGCTGCTCTGTGCTTCTGGTGGCCAAGAAAATTGACACATTCTCAATTGATTTTTCACACCCACTATTGCTTCAACACCTCCTTGGGACACTGACAGAGCAAAGTTGGAAGGCAGACTGTACACAGGCCATGAAGCATTAACAATGCAATACATCTGGGTTTGGTGCAGGAGGCTAGGCTATTTATGATCATCGGCTAATAGGTTTTGAAAGAAATTATAGTAAGGGAAAAGAGATCAAGCATCTATGATAGTAACCTGGACCTTTCTAGTCATATTAAGGGTACTGGCCATTGCTTGAGTTACTAATAGAAGTCTATTAATTTCAAATCTTAGCTGGTGAAATGCTGTGGCTGAAAATGTCAACTATCTTTAAAAATATTCTACAGATGAATTAGCCTGGCTTAGTCTGGTCTTTTTTTAAAAAAAATATTTAAATACTTTAAGTTCTGGGGTACATGTGCAGATTGTGCGGGTTTGTTACATACATATACACATGCCATGGTGGTGGTTTGCTGCATCCATCACCCCATCATCTACATTAGATATTTCTCCTAATGCTATCCCTTCCTCAGTGCCCCCACTCCCTGCTATTCCTCCCCAGCCCTGTGTCCCCAAGGCCCTGGTGTGTGATGTTCCCCTCCCTGTGTCCATGTGTTCTCATTGTTCAATACCCACTTATGAGTGATAACATACAGTGTTTGGTTTTCTGTTCTTTTGCCAGTTTGGTGAAAATGATGGTTTCCAGTTTCATCCATGTCCCTGAAAAGAACATGACCTCATCCTTTTTTATGGCTGCATAGTATTCCATGGAGTATATGTGCCACATTTTCTTTATCCATTCTATCATTGATGGGCATTTGGGTTGGTTCCAAGTCTTCGCTGTCATAAACAGCACTGCAACAAACATACGTGTGCACGTGTCTTTATAATAGAATGATTTATAATCCTTTGGGTATATACCCAGTAATGGGATTGCTGGGTCAAATGGTACTTCTAGTTCTAGATCATTGAGGAATTATCACACTGTCTTCTACAATTTTGAATTAATTTACACTCCCACCAACAGTGTAAAAGTATTCCTATTTCTCCACATCTTCTCCAGCATCTGTTGTTCTTTATATTTTAATGATCACCATTTTAACTTGTGTGAGGTGGTATCTCAATATGGTTTTGATTTGCACTTTTCTAATTACCAGTAATGATGATCTTTTTTTTATATGTTTGTTGGCTGCATAAATGTCTTCTTTGGAGAAGTGTCTGTTCATATCCTTGATGAAGTTGTTTGTTTTTTTCTTGCAAATTTGTTTAAGTTCTCCATAGATTCTGGATATTGGCCCTTTGTCAGATGGGTAGACTGCAAAAATTTTTTTCTGTTCTGTTTGTTGCTGGTTCACTCTATTGATAGTTTCTTTTGCTGTGCAGAAGCTCTTAAGTTTAATTAGATCCCACTTGTCTATTTTGGCTTTTGTTGTCATTGCTTTTGGCGTTTTAGACATGAAGTCCTTGCCCATGCCTATGTCCTGAATGGTATTGCCTAGGTTTTCTTCTAGAGTTTTTATGGTGTTAGGCCTCATGTTTAAATCTTTAATCCATCTAGAGTTAATTTGGGTGCAAGGTGTAAGGAAGGGATCCAGTTTTAGCTTTCTGCATATGGCTAGCCAGTTTTCCCAACACCATTTATTAAATAGGGGATTCTTTCCCCATTGCTTGTTTTTGTCAGGTTTGTCAAAGATCAGATTGTTGTAGTTATGTGGCATTCTTTCTGAGGCCTCTGTTCTGTTCCACTGGTCTATATCTCTATTTTGGTCTTAATGTGTATTGGTGTTAATCCCAATTTACATTATACAGGTAATAATCTAAGATCAGTTTTCCTTTGAAGGATTAGGAACCTTTGTTCATGTGTGTGGTTATGGGGAAGGGAGAAAAAACAGTAAGAGAATTTTGTGCACCCTATTAGCAGAAAAGAACCAACAGGCACAGACCACAACCACAGGCAAAAGGAGGTTAGAGTAGCCTATTATTAAATTTAATTTTTAAAAATACATTCCCTTCTCTCACCATTACCCACTCTAGAGAGCAAGGGAAGATCCCCAACCACTCTATTCTACGGATTCCATATGTAAAGCCTGAGATGGTGAGGATGAAGAATAAAAAACTTACTTATGAAAGGGAAGAAGGCATCTGTTGCTACTTTAACCTTCAGACACTCCCATCCCCAGCCCCTTTTGCTTCTTTAGAAAGAGCCCTGGGAATCAATTTAAGTATAGAACAATCCCTTCCTCTAGAGGGGCACTCAAACCCCAACATGGAATTGGAAGTTCTGGGGTAAACTGAGGAAGAAGAAAGCTTAATTTGGCTGGATATGAAATTCTGGGTTGACAATTCTTTTCTTTAAGCGTGTTGAATATTGGCCCCCACTGTCTTCTAGCTTGTAGGGTTTCTGCAGAGAGATCTGCTGTTAGTCTGATGGGCTTCCCTTTGTGGATAACCCGACCTTTCTCTCTGTCTGCCCTTAACATTTTTTCCTTCATTTCAACCTTGGTGAATCTGACAATTATGTGTCTTGGGGTTGCTCCTCTCAAAGGAATATCTTTGTGGTGTTCTCTGTTTTTTCTGAATTTGAATGTTGGCCTGCCTTTATAGGTTAAGGAACTTCCCCTGGATGATATCCTGAAGAGTGTTTTCCAACTTGATTCCATTCTCCCCATCACTTTCAGGTACAACAATCAAATGTAGATTTGTCTTTTCACATAGTCCATATTTCTTGGAGGCTTTTTTCAGTTTTTTTTACTCTTTTTTTCTCTAATCTTTTCTTCTCATTTTGTTTCTTTGAGTTGATCTTCAATCTCTGATATCCTTTTTTCAGCTCGATCACTTTGGCTATTGATACTATGTATGTTTGGTGAAGTTCTTGTGCTGTTTTTCAGCTCTATCAGGTCCTTTATGTTCTTCTCTAAACTGGTGATTCTAGTTAGCAATTTGTCTAACCTTTTTTCAAGGTATTTAGCTTCCTTGAGTTGGGTTAGAACATGCTCCTTTAGTTGGAGAAGTTTGTTATTACCCACCTTCTGAAGCCTACTTCTGTGAAGTCATCAAACTCATTCTCTGTCCAGTTTAGTTCCCTTGCTGGTGAGGAGTTTTGATCTTTTGAAGGAGAAGAGGTGTTCTAGTTTTTGGAATTTTCAGCCTTTTTGCAGTGGTTTCTCCCCATCTTTGTGGATTTATCTACCTTTGGTCTTTGATGTTGTTGAACTTTGGATGGGGTCTCTGAGTAGACATCCTTCTTGTTGATGTAGATATTATTCATTTGTTTCTTAGTTTTCTTTCTAACCATCAGGTCCCTCTGCTTCGGGTCTACTGGAGTTTGCAAGAGGTCCACCCTAGATCGTCCTTGCCTGGGTATCACCAGCAGAGGCTGCAGAACAGCAAAGATTGCTGCCTGTTCCTTCCTCTGGAAGCTTTGTCACAGAGGGACACCCACCAGATGTTAGCCAGAGCTCTCTTGAATGAGGTGTCTTTTGGTCCCTACTGGGAGGTGTCTCCCAATCAGGATACATGGGGGTCAGGGACCCACTTGAGGAGGCAGTCTGTCCCTTATCAGAGCTTGAACGCTGTGCTGAGAGATCTGCTGCTCCCTTCAGAGCCATCAGGCAGGAACATTTGAGTCTGCTGAAGCTGTGCCCCTTTCTACCCTTTCCCCCCAGATGCTCTGTCCCAGGACGCTGGAAGTTTTATCTATAAGTCACTGACTGGAGCTGCTGCCTTTTTTTCACAGATGCCCTGCCCAGAGAGGAGGAGTCTAGACAGTCTGGCCGCAGAGGCATTGTTGAGCTGCAGGGTATTTGGCCCAGTTAGAACTTCCCAGTGGTTTTGTTTACACTGAGAGGGTAAAATCACCTACTCAAGCCTCAGCAATGGCGGATGCCCCTCCCCTGACTAAGCTTGATTGTTCCAGGTCAACCTCAGACTGCTGTGCTGGTAGTGAGAATTTCAAGCCAGAAGATCTTAGCTTGCTGTGCTCTGTGGGGGAGAGACTTACCAAGCCAGATCACCTGACTCCCTGGCTTCAGCCCTCACTTCCAGGGGAGCGAAGGGCTCTGGTGCTCCAGGTGCCACTGGAGTATGGGAAAAAAAAAAAAAGCTCCTGCCCTAGCTCAGTGTCAGCCCAGAGGGACACCCAGTTTTCTACTTGAAACTCAGGGCCCTGGTGGTGTAGGCACCAGAGGAAATCTCCTGGTTTGCCAGTGTGAAGAACGTGGGAAAAGTGCAGTATCTGGGCCAGAATGCACCATTCTTCCTGGTACCGTCTCACGGCTTCCCTTGGCTAGGGGAGAGAAATCCTCCAACCCCTTGCATTTCCGGGACGATGCAATGCCCCATCCTTCTTCAGCTCGCCCTACGTGGGCCACACCCACTGTCCAACCAGTCCCAGTGAGATAAACCGGATACTTCAGTTGGAAATGCAGAAATCACCCACCTTCTGCATCAATCTTGCTGGAAGCTGCAGACCGGAGCTGTTCCTATTCCTAAAAGTTTATTCTTAATGTCTAGCTCATATTACAGAAATCTGCCTGGGATCACCCACATCAAAAGCACTTAGCATATGCCAGGTACTGGTCCTAGAGCTGAAGATGTAGCTGGAAATAAAATGCAGTCCCTGACCTTAGAGGACTTACCATCTGGTATGGTGAGAATATGAGGAAAACAATTTAGTCTATTAAATGTTAAGACAGAATTAAATTTGTTTATGCCACACATTCACTATAAGTACTAGGACCTGTCAAATCTGGATTTCCAAAAAATGAAATAAGAAGAAAAAGCCAGTCCATTTTTCGTTCTATAAAGCCTCTTGTAGGATAGGGATTTGTATCGTGTGCTTCATTTGGTTGCTGACAATATGTGAGATACCAAAATCAATAAGTTAAACTGTCAGTGGAAATGTAAATTAGTTCAGCCATTATGGAAAACATTACGGAGGTTCCTCAAAAACTTAAAAATAGGACTACCATATGATCCAGCAATCCCACTACTGGGTACCTATCCAGAGGAAAGGAAATCAGTATGTTGAAGATTTCTCTGCCCTCCCGTGTTTACTGCAGCACTCTTCAGAGGAGGTGAGATGCGGAATCAACTTAAATGTCATTCAGAGGGTGAATGGATAAAGAAAATGTGGTGTATATATACACTACCATACACACACACACACACACACACACACACACACACGTACACACACACACACGGAATGTTATTCAGACTTAAAATAAGAAGGAAATTCTGTCATTTGCAACCACATGGATGAACCTGAAGGACAATACATCAAGTGAAATAACCCAGGCACAAAAAGATAAATACCATGTTTTTACTCATATGTGAATGCTAAAAAAAACTTGCTCTCATAGAAGTAGAACAACTGCAAGTTCCCCTAGCAGAAGTCATTACTAGAGCCAAGGAAGGGGGAGACAGGGGAACAGCCAAAGGCTGGCTGAGGGAGACAAAAGTACAGCTAGACAGGAGGAATAAGTTCTAATGCTCTGTTACTATGGGGGGGGGGGGGCTATATTAACACTTTATCGTATATTTTCAAATAGCTAGAAGAATGGATTTTGAATGTTCCCAACACAAGGAAATGATAAATGTTTGATGTTATCGATATACTAATTACCCTGATTTGCTCATTACACAATGTATATATGTATCAAAATATCATACGGTATCCCATAAAGATGTAAAATTTGTATGTGTCTATTAAAAATAAGAATAATAGAACCAAAATCAATAAATTGAGTAATTTGTTAGAGGAAAATGCCCATATATCAGTAATTCAATCAGCCATTCCTTCATTGATGTAACAGAAACTTGACAGACTTGATGCTAGGAAAGTAAGTTAAGAGGTGAAGATAAATGGACATATAGAAAAATAATTAGGCTGACTTTTTGTACCTGTGACCATGGATGAGTGACTTAATCTTTCTGAGCCTCAGATTCCTCAGTTACAATGTGAGATTAAAAATAACCATACCTATATCATGAGAGTGATTATAAATGAGGTATTTTTATATGGAGCACCTGGCATAGTGCCTGAATCCCTGTAGATTCTGAACAAGTTTCAGCAATTTTTCTATCCTGCTATTATGTAAGAGAAATTTGAGGCTCAGTGCAATGAATAACTTACTCAACCAGGACACTACATAACTAGAAGATAAACACAAGCATGTGGTATAAAGTACATGAGTCTTGTTTGAGACTGGAAAGATTAATTCTGCCGATGGAGTCTGAGACAGAATCAGGAAGGAAAATTTAAACCAATTGCATGGATGGCTTTTCAAGTATTGTCCATAAACATATATTTGGAGACTTGGAGCAAAGTTTTTAAAAAGTCCGTCAACTGCTGACTTTCCCGTGGACATCTGCAGCTCTACCATCTGATCTCTTCTTCACTAGCATAGCTTCCTTCATCTTTACGACATTATGCTGGTTAATCTTTAATGACAAGGATCAACACCAGTTTCCCAATCCTGACTTTCTAATAATTTTCAGAACTAGCAGGTGAGAAGAGGGGAAAGAACTGCCTTGATATATTCTCCTATCATCACTCCCTCTAAAGTAAGAAGAGTGTATTTCTTTAAACCATGTAACTTTGCTAGCATAGCTGAAACAGAGAACTTCCCTAGAACTTGAGTGTCAAAATGATTCATTCATTACTTACTCCTCCACAAGATGTTTATTTTATTTGGTTTCATTTCATTGTTTTATTTTGAGATGGAATCTCACTCTGTCATCCAGGCTGGAGTACAGTGGTGCAATCTCAACTCACTGCAACCTCCGCCTCCCAGGAGCAGGTTCAAGCAAATCTCCTGCCTCAGCCTCCTGAGTAGCTGGAATTACTGTACAGGCATGTGCCACCACGCCCCACTAATTTTTTGTATTTTTAGTAGAGACAAGGTTTCACTGTGTTAGCCAGGATGGTCTCAATCCCCTGACCTCATGATCTTCCCACCTCAGTGTCCCAAAGTGCTAGGATTACAGGAGTGAGCCACGGCGCCTGGCATGCAAGATGTTTATTTTGTTTATTACATGACACTGTCCACAAACTGGAAGCATCTTTTCAATGGAAAAAAATCCTCCAAGTAAAACCCTGAGAAGATCATTAGAGTCCTAAGATGGATAATTTCTTTCTGATTTTCCTTGTGTAACTAAAATACCTATGTAACTCTATTTTAAGAAATAAGGCTTATCATAAACATCAGTTTATGATATAAAATATTATGTAAAAATTATCTTAGTATAACTTTATTATGAATTATCTGAATATAACCTCCATCTCTTTTTTTCTCTTCCATTCAACAGAATGCTACAGCTTTCCATGTAACTGTCCAAGATGATAATAACATCATTGTCTCATTAGAAGCTTCAGACGTCATCAGTCCAGCATCTGTGTATGTTGTGAAGATAACTGGTGAATCCAAAAATTATTTCTTCGAATTTGAGGAATTCAACAGCACTTTGCCTCCTCCTGTTGTTTTTAAGGCCAGTTATCATGGCCTTTATTATATAATCACTCTGGTAGTGGTAAATGGAAATGTGGTGACCAAGCCATCCAGATCAATCACTGTGTTAACAAGTAAGCATCATGTGTAAAATTGTCCCCTGTTTCTTCTTAGAGTATATTCCCGTGGGGCTCTAATTGAGGCAGTCCACCAAGAATGGCCAAATCTCCTGCCCTGATGCAAAGTGACATTGATTCAAAGTTCTATGCTTTATTGAGAATATAGCATCTTGCTGAAGTTTGATGTTTACTGTTTGCATTGTGTTAAACAAAAATATTTTCAAATCAAAAAAGTAAATCTCAATGAAGTAGTATATTTTGAGAGTAAGTGACAATTTCAAATTCATGATTGGAAGGTGTAATTTTCTGCTGTGTTGCTTAATAATGTCATCATAACTTGTCTATTTTTTCTAGAGCATGTATTCTCATATTAAGCAATTCAGTTTGGAGGACAATGAACTGATACTCCTATTTACCCTGCTCAAATTCAAGTAGAGGTCTTTGACTGAGACATAGAAAAAGATATCTTTTTTCATCAGTTGTTATTCCCCACCTCATCTTCAAAATAGCTTTGCCTTCTACTTCTCAAGAAAAAAAATGACAAGAAAAAAATTAATAGCAATTTAACTTTCATTAGTCCATGTCATAAAGAGTGAATGCTGACATTCGGAAATTTTAGGAATAGTTTTAACTTCATGTGATATTTTTCACTTTACTAGCTGACTTTAATATCTAATCTCAAAATAAGATGTGAATCTACTGTCTATGTTAATATATGGAAGAAAAACTGATTATTTGTAAGACAGTAGAGTTTATCCCCAGTACAATGTAATGGCTCAGCAAAGTACTTTATGCTTATGTTCTTCAGTCCATCTTTTTCAACAGCTGCAATTTGTTAAATGCCATCTATGTGTGATTGTTCTGGTGATAACTAAGGAAAAAGACAGTGATATTGTCCGTTGGCATACAAGGAAACAGAAACTACAAGGAGCAAAAACTCAAAACCAAGCTAGAGGATATATTCTTAACATGTCTGCCAAAAATTAATTCAAGTCTCCATTGGCAGAGTCCCAGGATCAGTAGTGAGTCCTAAAAATTAGGAATGGCATAGACCCAAGACCTTCAAACTTTATAGGCATAATGAACAAATGTATTAATTGAATTAAAGGGAGAATTTACCTTGTAAAATACTATCTTAAACAAGCTCTAGAAAAAGATGAATTGCAAGTCAAATTTAGGCAGCAGATATAGGTACATAATGCCTGCAATACAAACTCCTTAAAATCAAAAGCTCTTATCTTCATAATTTCATGCTTAATAGATGATCCATAAACATTAGTTTGATTTAGTTGAGCAAGTAATAGGAGAGATCTAGGGGGAAAAAACTAAGGCACAGAGAAAAATAAATTTAGGACTATAATGACAATTGCTGATCCAACATTTATGAGCATGTACTCAGCCATTCCTAATCAGTTGCAGCTGGAGGATTCAGCCCTTTAGCTAACTGTTTGTGAAGACATGTGATAAATCAATGTCTTGATTTATCAGGTAAATCAGGTAAATCAATCCTAAAAGATTTTTAGGATATCACTTAGCATTTGCAATGAGTTCCATTGAAAATATATTATATTTTCCTTTGTGATGTTTTTCTTTGAACTATAGGGCTTACAAGTGTGTTGAATGTCAAAAAAAAAATTGGAAATTTTGCAGACGTCTTTTTTTATTGATTTGTAGAGGAAGTACTGTTGTGATCAGATCACATTTTATATGATTTCATTTACTTGAAAGTTGTTGATATTTGTTTTATGGACCCAAATATGGTCTTTCTTTCTGTGTATTCTGTGAGCACTTTCTGGGTGAAGTTTCAATAAGTGTAAATCAGATCAAGTTGATTGTTCAAGTCCTCTATATCCTTACTGATTTTCTGTTTCCTGGTTCTAATAATGACTGGTAAAGGAATCTGAAAGTCTCCACCTGTCACTGTAAATGTGTCTATTTCTCCTTTCACTTCTTTTGGTTTATGCTTTCCATATTTTGAAGCTCTGTTGTTATTAGGCGCAAAAACTTTTAGGATTGCTGTGTCTTCTTGATAAACGGAACCATCTGACTATATGTAATGTCTCTCTATATGCCAAGCAATATGCCTCGTGTTCATGTCCCTTTTGTCTGATATTAAAATAGCCATTTTAGTTTTTTTTAAGTGTTTGTGTGGCATGCTTAATCCATCCTTTTGCTTTCAGCCTACTTATGTCTTTACACGTGAAAGGGTTTCTTATAGACAGCATAGAGTTGAGTCTTGCGTTTTTTTTCCAATCTAAAAATCTCTGTCTTTTAACTGGAATATTTAGGACAGTACTACCTAATAAAAAGAGAATGTTAACCTCATATGTAATACTAGGTTTTCTGGTAGACACGTTAAAATTCTTTTTGAAAAGGTGAAATTAATTTTAATAACATAGTTTACTTAATCCACTACATTCAAACTATTATTTCAGAATATAATCAATATACAAATTTATACACTTTTTACTTTCAAACATAAATTTAAGTAAAAATAAAGCTGCACTAGCCTAATTTTAATTGCTCAATAGCAACACGTAGCTAGTTGATACCAATTTAAATAGTGCAGCTTTAGACAATATACATGTAATTATTAATATTATATTATAATATACAATTATTTATATGGTTGAATTTGAATTTACCATATTGCTAGGCTGTTAGGTAGAATGGGGAGTGAGTCAATCTACTCAATAGTTGAGCTGGGTTGAAGGCATTAGATACCTCCCGCTCATCATAGATTTCTAACTCTTCCCATGGTAGGCTGCCAGGACTGGTAGAGGGTATTTCTCAGTGTTCCAGTTCCACCCTCAGTAAGCATCAAACCCTGAACACCTGCACCACAGAAGAGCTCCCCCAGCAATAGACTGCTGTTACTTTTCTCTCATTGCTAAGTTTTTGGTGGGGACAGAGGGTATCCTTGGTTCTCATGGTCCAGCCTCAGACTTAGGCAGACCCTGTGATGCTAGATGGGTCATTCTTGACATTTTTACCCCTCAAATTACACTGACACTGAAATTCTACTTTAAATCTGTGGGTCAGAGAGTTTCCTGTCTCTTCTCCAGTGGTAGCAGAACTACTGATACTCTACTATCAGTGTAGGACTCTGGGCCTAAAAGAGTTTCTTCTCCTCTCCCAGCAACAGGAGTCTTTTGCTTCTATTCATCCTTCAAAAGAAGTCATCTTTTCCTGAGAACTAGAAAGGAAAGATTTTTCTGCCCCTCCACAATACATTAAGCTTCTTATTTATATTCAAGAAAGGTCCAGGGAAGTAAGTGTTCTCGCTGGCCTCTTCGTGGTTTCAATTACCATCTGCATGCCTTTTGCCCAGCACCCCAATCCCCAACCCAAAAGAGGAAGACTCTCTCCAGTCCCCTGTCTTGCCTCTGGTAGTCCTCAAGAGTATGGGGTAGAGGCCCAAAGGGAAAGCTAGAGAGAAATAGTAGACTTCGTTTGTGTCTGCCTCTCCCAGTTAGTCTAGACCAGTGGTGATCTAGAACTTTTGGATGATGGAAATATTCTATAACCGTATTGTCCAACATAGTAGCCACTAATTTTTAATTTTAATTAGTTTGAATTCATTTAAAATTTGAATTAAATAGCTCCATGTAGCTAGTAACTACCATGTTGAACAGAGCAATGCTATGCATCCATTTAGACCATACTCAATCTTTATGAATCCATTAAAATCGGAGCTGTTTTCTTCTTACCTGCTTCAATGTTGCATCCTCTTCCTGCTGTGCTTTGCCGAAGTGAAATCATATGTCCCCTCTCTCCAGAGGGGCTGGTCACTCCTTGGAATTCATATCATTTGGTTGACTTGCTATCTCACCTCTCCTGTGACCTCAAGAATAGTTATAATTTCGTGGATTACTTGGCTTTTTCTTCTTGAGGTGGAGAAGTAGTGATGTTGTCCTGGGGCTTTCTACATCTTAAGGGGAAGAGGAAACACGTATTGATTTCTAAAGAGTAAAATTATTTAATGATGGCCTATCAAATATCACTTTGTACTCAATTTTTAAAGGCTCAATTTCATTATCCCAAATTTAAGGAGCAATAATAGGTTGAGAATGTAAGAAGTGGGGATTAGTGCACAAATTATTTCTGTGACATTAGGCATGAGCTGGCATTTGGTGACATTTGGGTACAGCTTCCACCTTCATTAAAAAAGGGAATTAACATACATGATGACTAAGATTACTTTTGAGCTCTGAAACTAACATTATTTGTCAGTTAATGATGTATTTTTGCCATCTTTATTTTTCTAACTGAAAGCTTTTTAAACAAGTTTGGAAAACATTTGTAGTAGCTGCTCACAGAGTTGACACATTTCTCTTGAGAATAAAAGAGTACCTTTGTAGCAGTCATTTACTGTGTGTGTTAGATGCTTGTCTTGATGAAATCAGTGATGACAAAGCAATTGGCCCCAGGGCAGTCCTTTGATATTTTGCTATAGTTGTTCTGAGTCTGTCACTCTTAGAGAAAGCTGAAAAACATGACAAAGAATAAATTTGGCACAGCAGAGTCATTTGGCCAGCTCAAAAGAGTTTCACAGAGCTTAGGGTCTGACATCTCATTAATATTTAATTGATTGAGAACCTTCAGTATATTGCATGCACTTCAGAAGGAAGAGGTAGTTTCTCAGCAGGTAAAAGGATAACTGGAATCAGTTGCTTAGAAATTGAGGAAATGTCACATACACACAGCTGTGTCATGTGTCAGTGACGTTCTACAGAATAGTAGCTGTACACATTAAATAATACACATGAAGACACTCTACAAATACAATATTTTGTACAGAGCTATTCTAAATAAAAATAATTCATGAGTTTTTATTTTACTTATCAGGTACATGCTCTGTGCCATCTCCTAGATACCAAAGAAATAAAGATAAATGAAAATACTCATAATCAAAGATGTTCTACTATAGTGGAAGAAACAAATACCATTACAAAAAATATGATAACAGTTATTGTGACCAGAAAGGGGGCCCAATCCAGACCCCAAAACAGGGTTCTTGGATCTTATGCAAGAAAGAATTCAGGGCGAGTGCGCAGTGCAAAGCAAAAGCAAGTTCACTAAGAAAGTGAAGGAATAAAAGGATGGCTATTCTATAGGCAGAGCAGCCCCAAGGACTGCTGGTTGCCTATTTTCATGGTTATTCTTGATTAGATGCTAAACAAGGGGGTGGATTATTCATGAGTTTTCCCCGAAAGGGAGGACAATTCCCGGAACTCAGGGTTCCTGCCCTGTTTAAACTATATAGGGTAACTTCCTGACCCTGCCATGGCATTTGTAAATTATCATGGTACTGGTGGGTGTCTCTTAGCATGCTAATGTATTATAATGAGTGCATAATGAGACAGTGAGAACGACCAGAAGTCACTCTCATAGCCATATTGGTTTTGGTGGGGTTTGCCCGGCTTCTTTACCACCACCTGTTTCATCAGCAAGGTCTAGCCGACTAGGTCTCAGCCTTATTTTATCCAGTCCCTATTCAAGATGGAGCTTCCCTGATTCAAACACCTCTGACATTGTGAAAGAGTTAGGTAAAAGAAATTGCCTGGTCTTCCTAGGGAACACTGGGAAGGCAGCACAGAAGAAACAATCATTGAAAAATGAAGGAAAATTTGCTGAAAGAATAACGAATGGAAAGTGTTACAGAGTCAAATAGAATTGTACATGCAAATAATGGAGGTACACATAGCGTGGCACACTTGATGACCGCAGGGAGTTAAGATGGCAGCCGTTAGGTGTTCCAGAAAATAACAAGAAACGTGGCTAGAAATGTTGGGAAGAACTTTAAGTACCTTGCAAAGGAATTTAGACCTTAACCTATAAGTGATAGGAAGAAATTATATAATAAGATTTGAATGAGGAAAGCTCTCTCATAGCAAAGCTGCAAGCCAAGAGATCCTGAATCCTGCATTGGAATAGAAAAATTATCAAGGAAGTATTTGCGGTAGTAGTTCAGAGCATTAGTTTTAGCGTCAAAGCAATCTGAAAACTGTATATTTTGCCTTGGGCAGATGATTAATTTCTCTAAATCTTAGTTTTCAAAACTGTCATTTATTCTAGGGGTTAGCAAACTTTTTCTATGATGGTTTAGATAATAAGCCAAAGCGTGTTATGCTTTGAGGGCCACAGAGTCTATATTGCAACTATACAACTCTGCTGTTGCAACACGACAGTAGCCATAGATGGTATATAAACAAATAATCCTGACTGTGTTATAATTAAACTTTATTTATGGACGCCAAATTTGATTTTTATATAATTTGCATGTGCCATGAAATACTATTCTCCTTTTGTTTATGTCCAGCATCTAAAAATGTAAAAGCCTTTCTTAGCTCCAAAGTCATACAAAAACAGGTGGCAGGGCAGATTTGGCTTTGTGGACTGTAGTTTGCTCACTTGATCTGTCGTATCATTATAATATGTAATATTGGATAATTATAGTTCCTACTTGGTGGGGGGCATTATGAAATAACATGAACTCCTTAACAAAGTGTGTAGCATGCAGTATAGGATCAATCAATGTAAGAAGTATCAATGGCATTAAATAGAAAGTTACTCAAGGTGTCAGGAGCAAAGGAGATTGAAACAGATTGAGCAGAGAAGTATCAGTGAGATGCAGGTGACTGACTTAAGACAAAGATTCTGACTACAGCGAGAATATCAAGTAGCTTACAGACATTGAAATTTCGAGCAGAAAAGAATAAAAAAATTAAGATGAGAATGGAGGCAGGAGAATAATTTAGAAAGCTGTTGAAATGCTCCAGGAAAGAAATGATGAGGACTTGAACTAAGGTTCTGGTGTGATGATCACCACCTCACCTGGACATGGTAGCTGCTGCTGCCAGACATACCTCACCGGCTTGATTTGAGGTGCCAGGTCAGGTCTCAAATCTAAACACCAAACTGCAGCTCTGGCCTCAGTCCAGTCCCTTTTCCCTGTGCATGCCATCAGAAGTGAGGGTCTAATCCCAGATCTTCTTCCTGAAGAAATCTCTGCCAGAAGAGATACATTCTTCAGTTGGTCACATCAGAGGTTACTGAACATGAACACAATTGCTTCTTTAGTTTTTTAGTCCAGCTAAACAGAGCAATCTCAGAAAGAAGCAACTCTTAGCAGTTAGCATGTAATAATTAATACAAAGCTACTTTTGTTTTCTTTAAACACTATGTGCTCCACATTTGCTTTTATTTCTTTGTCTCTTCTCTGAGATAACCACATCCGGAACTTTCAAAACTTTCCCATTCGTGATCTGTCTTGAATGATTCAAAGATAATTAAGGGGCATAAAATATTCTTCAATTTGAACATGAGTTTTCATTCTATGAGACACCTAATGAAGGAAAAAATAATCATACTAAATGTCATTTTTTTAAATAAAGAAAAAACTTATGCTAGGATTTCTGGTCAAAATAATGCAGTACATTCTTCTTGTCATCCACTTTTGCTCCTACCACAAAGCAAAAAGAAAACCAGAAGCACAGTGCCAGACCAAAAAACACAATCGTTCTCTAAGAACCAGAAACAAGATAAAAACTCAAAGTGGGGAAATGGGCTGAAGTAATGGGCCCTCTGTGCTCTGGGTCTGGAAAAGACACTACTGAGTCTGGGCCGCAGTGTAGTAGGAAGGACTGAAATGCTCCACTCTAGATAAGGCACAGAGTCAGGCTCTCTGCTTAAGGCAAACATTCTTCCTGTTTGAGAAAAAAAAAATACATATACAAAGGCCTGAGGATGCAGGCAACACATACTCATCTTACTACCAAGGTCCATGTCTAGTTACTTTCTAAGTCAGTGAATGAATCTGTGATAACCACTATATCATCCACAATATTAAAAATGCCCAAATAATGTCGTATGCCTTGCTATATAGACTAGGTGCTTTGGTAGGCTGAGAGGATGCAATGGCTTAATTCTTTCAAAAGTAAGGCATAATAAGAGAGAAATGGGGGAATGGAAAAGCATAAAATGAGCCCAGAACCTGTGTCTCAAAACACACAAAGAACTTAAGCTAAAAAGGATAGATATCAAAACAACTATAACAGTTCAGATTGTATTTTAAATAGCAATTTAACAAAAATTTAATTATATTTTTAAAGGTCAAGGACAAAAATGTAAGAATCACTGCCATTTTTTAAAACCAGGGAATTAATGAAAAAAATTTGGCAGAAACAGTGCAGTGCAGTGCCTACAGTTCCACCTACTCAGGAGGCTGAGGCAGGCAGATCCGTGATTCCAGGAGTTCAAATTGAGCCTGGACAATGTGATGAGACCCTATCTCAAAAAAATTTTTCAGAAATAAAATAAAAACATATAGAATAAACATGAATAAATTAAAACTTTTATAAATGAAAACATATCATTTAAATTAACTTAAAATTTAATTCATCAAACTGGATAAAATTAATTTGATTTATTAAATTTAAAGTTTACTAATTGAAAAGCTTCAGTAGATGGGACAAATTCTATAATGATAACAGTTATAAAGAGCTAGTAAATTAGAAGATGATACTGTGCGATTTGCCCCATAATATAGCACAGTGCAGCAATTCACAGGCAAGGAAGTGGGAGAGGCTCTAGCTAAGAAGGCTTAAGAGTTAAAGAAAAAGAATGGAGGGAATGATGGGTACAATATTTGGAGAAATGATTATGAGAATTTCTAAGACTTGAAAAATGACATGAATTCACAGACTGACAGAGCATTCCAACTAAGCACCTAATAGAGAAATTCAAAACTAAAACCATGCCTAAATATATAATGGAATATTATTATTATCATCATTATTATATATCATCAGATTATTAAGGTTAAATGAAAATAAATAAATAAGCTTAAAATGTACAAGAGAAAAAAAAACGCAAAGTATCTACAAAGTAATGACTATTCTACTGTCAGAAGTCTTCCCTTCTGCAGTAACTGGTGAAAGAAAACAAAAAAAATATTCAAAGTACTGATGAAAATACCTGTCTACGTAGAATTTTATACCCAGATACATCAAGAATAAACCACATTAAGAATAAAGATAAAATAAAGAAAACTTCTAATATGCAAAGCCTAGAGAACCTAACACCCATAGCTCTAAGTTAAAGAACTGTTAATAGATATATTTCAGCAAGAAAAAAAGCAAATCCAGAAGGAAAGTTGAAGACACAATTGTTAAAAAAAAAATGACAATGATAATATGGTATATGACAAACATTATGTTACAAATTAGCGGGAAAAAACTGAAAAAGAACCCCAAAACATGTGAAAAAAATTAACAATTCTTAGAAAAGGAAAGCTGATTGGCCAAAAAACAAAAGACAAAATAATTAATCTCCTCCATGAGCAGAAAATTAAAATAAAGAGACAAAATTTCACACACCTCAGAGTGACAAAAATTTAAAAGACTGATGATATCAGCAAATGTTGGAAAATAATATGGAGGAAGAGGAACTATCATACACTGCTAATAGATATGTAAATTGCCCTAATCCAGTTAGAAAACTTTCTGAGACTATCTGATACAGATGACGTATAGACCCTACTATCCAGGATTTGCAACCTAATGAGACATGCCACAAACATTTACTGCAGCATTATTTGTAAGACTGAATGATTAAAAGCAATCAATCTACTAAGAAAATAACAGATAAATTGTGTAGGTTGTGTAGTTGCAAAACGGACACTAAAATAAAGTTTCTAAATTTTCTTGTGTCAACATTAATAAATCTAAAGCAATGTTAGGCAGTACAAACAAGCTGCAGGATAGTTATAATTTGCATAATATTTTAAAACATGAAATAATGTTGGATGCTTACAAATATAAAAGTTAAAAAAATGCATAAGAAGATAAATACCAGATTCAAAGTAATAATTTACTTCTGGTTATGGTTGGAAAAGAATGGGATTTGGGTAAGTTATATGGGGAAATTTCAACTACATTTTCTAATACTTTATTTATTTGAAAAATTAAAACATCTGTAGACAAGAAAGTAACGAACAAAGATATTAAATGATTCACTTTTTTCCAGCAACTCCGTTTCCATGTCCAGTCCAGGCTGGTCCTAAGACAAGAAAGGGAAGTACAATGGAGTGACTGACAGGACGAGGACTATTCACTTAGATTAGGATTTAACCTTGTCATCACTGAAATGCCTGTTAGTAACTATAGCTCGGGTTTATACCACAGCACTTAATTTCTAAAAAGAAAGATAATGAGGGAAGTCACTGGAGAGATAGTACAATATTTTTAGACTATACATTTTTAGTTCTTCTAAAAACAGTAGTTCTTGGATTGAATACTCCTCAGTAATGCTTAGACATCAACAGGATTTACAGCTAACCTGGGTCATTTACACTGAAGCTGAGGGAAACATATAAAACAAACATATAAGCAGGCATTTTAGACATTCTCTTAGTTTAAGTAGCTTGTTGCAAAAGAAAAAAAATCAGAAAATAAAATATCTGTCCTCTAATCCTCCAGTATGTCTTGAATTTCAAAGTTTGATCGTGGCTTTGATGTACAGACTTCGTGCCTCAGGGCATGAAAGATTGAGTGCCCTTCTAACTTCTCTTTTCAGTAGAAGAAACCCTGACGAGGATGTGAAACAGGACTGCAGCAGTGGAGGAGTTACTGCTCCGTGGCTGCTTTTTCTGTTTCCTTTCATTTTAGTTCTCTTAGGGCCAGAGTCAATAGCTGGATCTGGTAGACTCCATGGGTTAGTAAATTAGGCTAGGTTGAAAGAAAGAACTTGAAGCAGTTTGAAACTTATTTGGGAGTTTTGAACTCAAAACTGCGTCTTTGAGGGTTGGTTGATTGGTTGATTGGTTGATTGGTTGGTTGACATGGCACGTAAGTGAGTTAGTGAGTTCATTCTGAAACGTTACCTTTATGTAGGAAGACTAGGGATGAGACAGAGAAAATTCAAGCTTTTTAACCAGAGACTATAGCACATAGTCCACAGTGACATGATCACAAAATATATTGGAGTCTGAAGGCCTTCCTAATTTTTGGTAGATGTGGGCTTGGTTTTTCAGAAAATTTCAGGAAAAATCAAAGCATTAACATGTAGCTTCAATTATTTCTGGGTCTCTTAAAGTCAAAAGCAAAGATAGATTAAGACCCTGAGCAACAAAATAAAATACATCCAGCTACAGATTGAAACATACTGGATATTCAATAGTTATTTATTAAATGAACTAAGTCAAATTTGGAGTTGTCATGTTATTAAAATTGAAATTTTTTAAATGTAAAGTTTAAACTAAGAACATTTCTTTAGGTCAGGCTATAGATGATGTCCAAGAATCCTCTCAATCAATTCTAAAACTTTGAATCAAAAAATTTTTTTTCTGTCAACCTAAAATGGTCAAAAGGGTCAGAATATCATTTAAAGAGAGTTTTTTCAAGCACAAAGTGTGAGGCTGGAACACGTGGAAACACCAACTCCGTAAGCATGCAGTCAGTCTCTGAAGTAGTAAAATTAGGATTTCATTTCTATAGGCAGAGGCAGAGAAGTTTTTATCAGGATTACAAAAAATTATTCATACAAGGTTGACACATGGTTATAGAAATTTCATTGGTTATAAGCAGTGTTTCTTTTTTGGGAAGGGTACATTTAACATTTTTTTACACAGAGTCTAATAGTTATTTTTGGGTTTTCTGTCATCTGACCTAAGCAAAGCAGGACAAGAAAGACGGGAAGTTAATCTACAAGGGTCATTAATTAAGAAGCCAGGAGGTTTTTGTCCCTAACATCATCTAATTCCCTCTAGTCATTGTACAGAACAAGAAAAATAAAGTGAGTTAACCTATAATTGAGAACAGAAGTTATAACTATATGTGACTCAGATCACAGTCCCATCTTTCTCAAGGCTTAAAGTGATTTTGGAGTTTCAACAGTTTTTAAATTTTACTTATTTTCATATTTCTTTTCTTTTTGTTTTGTTTTTTTTGTTTGTTTGTTTGAGATGGAGTTTTGCTCTTGTTGCCCAGGCTGGAATGCAATGGTGGGATTTTGGCTCACCGCAACCCCTGCCTCCTGGGTTAGAGTGATTTTTCTGCCTCAGCCTCCAGAGTAGCTGGGATGACAGGCATGCACCACCACACCTGGCTAATTTTGTATTGTTAGTAGAAACGGGGTTTCACCATGTTGGTCAGGCTGTTCTCGAACTCCTGACTTCAGGTTATCCACCCAACCTTGGCCTCCCAAAGTGCTGGGATAACAAGTGATCCCAAACCAAATTAGCATATATTCTTAATAAAAGTAATAAAACACAAGTAAAATCTGTTTAATAAGAATTTTGCAAAACGGTGGGATGGGGAGGAGATATACATATCGATCATCGATTTTAAACAATGAGTATTTTTAAAGTTTTCCAGCGAATGAGCTACTCAAGCAAAATAGAAATGTTTTCTTTAAACTTTTATAGAAAGAGTGGCTTGATAAACACCACATAATATATTTTTTACAACATTGGACAGTTTGAAATTTTATACTTAATATAGAAAAAATAAGTGCTATGTTCACATGAAGAAATAAATAATCATATAACTATCATTGGCCTGAGCCAAAATTTATTTTCTGTCACTTGTCTGTTACTAATGTAAAATTTCCTTTGCATGAGAAAAAGAAAAATAAACTAGGAATCCGGAGATACAGACTGCCAGGTACTTGTTGAATTACCTCAGACAAATAATTTAGTCTGTGAGTTATCATTACATTTATCTGCGGGATGGAGATAATAGTATTTGCTCTTCCTAGATCTCAGTATTGTTGAAAAAGGAAAAATAAATGTGAAAGTTCTTCAAAAAGCAGAAAGCACCATATAAAATGTACTTTATTAATTGCTGCTAAGAACATTCAATTCATGAGTACTGAATGGTTTAGTGCTCACAGAGAGTGAAAATATGTGTAAATTTCTGGTATGCGTAATCCTTGGTTCATGCAAGTATTGACATCAGCCTTTCTCTTCTTCCTTTTCCCTTTCTCCATTTACTTCACTTCTGTAGAACCTCTGCCTGTAACCAGTGTTTCAATATATGACTATAAACCTTCTCCTGAAACAGGAGTCCTATTTGAAATTCATTACCCAGAAAAATATAATGTTTTCACAAGAGTGAACATTAGCTACTGGGAAGGTAAAGACTTCCGGACGATGCTATATAAAGGTAAGTGGCAAAAGGAAGTTTGAATCACCGACAACTATCACTTTTTACAAAGCTTTTCCCAAATGATGTTCTCTCTTACTCCAACGAGGTTTTATAATTCACTATCTGACCTATAAATGAACCATTAAAAATAGTTATTGATTTATGAAAATCGTGTTATAAGGAGGCCTAGAACATCTGGTTCATTACTTGAGAGCTGTGTGTCATGTGCACAGCATGAGAAATACTCAAATTATTATCAGTTACATATTACTATTCCCTAAGGCATCATGCCTGGTGCAGGAAATAAATTTAGGCTTAAGTTTAGAAGCACAAGTAACCATTTACTTCTGGGTATGATACATGGGCATTTCTGGGACTGGGAAGCTGGAGTGGTGTTTTTCACAAAGTTTCACTTGGAGATGATCCAACATCCTCAAATGCAAAAGACAATCCTTTTTAGTTTCTGTGTATATATTTATCTGTTTGACCAAGTAAATGAATACATTAAAATACAAAAATTAGTTTTGCTGTTTTACTGGCTTGATGGGAACCTTGTGGGGAGGGGAGAGAAAAGAGGCCAGGAGAACTAATACTGCAAATTAGTCAAAGGAACGAAATCGACTTCTCTGGAAAGAAGGGGCTAAAGGGAGAGGGAAGAAAGGGGATTGAGCTTCATTGGGAGTGAAATCCAGAGAAGGAACTTGAATACACTCAGGACACATCAGTTGGGGGTGGGAGGCAGGTAATGGTATCAGAATTGGCTGACTGTAACTGGAAACGTGTATTGGTGGGAAGAGAAAGAATATTGAAGCACATAGAGCATGACATCCAGAAAAATGTCACTTTGACTTGCTGCTTTTACACACTCATTTCTTCCATGGATTTATTTTTTTTATAAGACCTATTTAAAATATAGGCAGTGGGGCTGGAGTGGTGGCTTACACCTATAATCCCAGCACTTTGGGAGGCCGAGGCAGGCAGATCCCTTGAGTTCAGGAGTTTAAGACCAGCCTGGCCAACATGATGAAACACTGTCTCTACTAAAACATACCAAAAAAACTAGCTGGGCATTGTGGCGGGCGCCTTAATCCCAGCTACTCAGGAGGTTAAGGCAGGAGAATCGTTTAAACCCAGAAGACAGAGGTTGCAGTGAGCCAAGACCGCACTACTGCACTCCAGCCTGGGTGACAGAGCAAGGCTCCCACTCGGAATGAATGAATGAATGAATGAATTAATTAATTAATTATATGCAGTGAATTTGGTTTTTTTAACTTTGAAAAAAGTAAAAATAAATTTCACAAATTATTATATTCTTTATTTACAATGAAAACAGATTACCTGCAAATTAATAAATGGAATGTTATTTATTTATAGATCATATGCAAATACATTTATGAATGATTAAAAAGCAATTGCTGAAACTTTTGTTAACAACTATGAATTTAAAAAGAATTAATATACCCTTATTCTTAAGTCAACTAATTTTCAAGCAATTTTTAGATTTCAATTCAATAAGTGATACTTTTTTATTTCTCTCATTTCTTTTGAGTTGGACTGGTTTTTTAAGTTTATTATTATCCTCTTTAAAGTTTTCTAAGTGGAATCCAAATTTTTATTTTTTCTCTTTTTGGGCAGGTTCTGTCTACAAACTGGCAAATACACCAGTTTTAAATTAGGCTAGTTTTTCTAAATGAAAACTTTTCTTGTAAATTGCTTTTATTTTAGGCCAGAAGGTGGCAAAATACCTTGAATTTTTATCTTAAAGTAAATGGCCAGTGTAGGCCAGTCGTGGTGGCTCACACCTGTAATCCCAACACTTTGGGAGGCCTAAGAGAGTAGATCACCCAAGGTCAGGTGTTTGAGACCAGTCTGACCAACATGGAGAAACCTCATCTCTACTAAAAATTCAAAATTAGCCAGGCATGGTGGTGCATGCCTATAATCCCAGCTACTCAGGAGGCTGAGGCAGGAGAATTGCTTGAACCCAGGAGGCGGAGGCTACAGTGAGCTGAGATCATACCATTGCATTCCAGCCTGGGCAACAAAAACAAAACTCCATCCGCCCAAAAACATAGTAAATCGCCAGTGTAAACTTACTACAATTTATTTCTATTATCTCCTTCATTTAATACACACCTGAAAAGTTCCTACCATAAAAAGTTAATTCCAACTGTGTCCGATCTCCTTAGGAATTCTAACAGAAAGAACCCTTCAGTATCAAGTCTAAACATTTGAAGTTTCATCTCTAGCTTTCTACTAACTTTTAATTACTGACCATACCAGGAGTTGAAAGAAATATTATTTTGTGAATGTTTAACCATAATTGTTTCAAACTTTTCAGAAGTGTGTGACATTTAGAAGACCATATTTTTCATGTAGTTGACTTTCTCTTCACAGATTTCTTTAAGGGAAAAACAGTATTTAATCACTGGCTGCCAGGAATCTGTTATAGCAATATCACCTTTCAGCTGGTATCTGAAGCAACTTTTAATAAAAGTACCCTTGTTGAGTACAGTGGTGTCAGTCATGAACCCAAACAGCACAGAACTGGTAAGTCTCCTGAAGAATCAAATATAGTGAAAAACTAAATCAATTATATTTTTCTGTATATTTATTTTTTATCCTAAGAAATATTCTGATCCAGACCAAAGAAAGAAAATATGTATGTTTAATAACCTAAAAAAATTTTCTATCAATGTAAAAAGAACTGGCCAAAATATTCAATAAGAAAAATCTAAAATATGTCAATGCAATCATAGATTTGTAATATTTGAATAAAAAGCTACATGATATTACCAAAGGTTATAATTAAGTCACTTACCTGGATCTAGTAGACATCAGTTATTGCTGACAATTGGCCCTATGGCAGAAAAAGAGAGAGAAGACATTCTAGTACAGATTATCAGATTATTAAAGGAAAATATTGAAATTCAAATGTATCTAAAACTTGCAGTGTTTAATTTTTGTAGCATCACTAATATGAAGCACTATTGTAGGATGAATGGATGAATGGATGGATGGATGGATGGAAGAATAAATGGTTAAAATAAGCATTATTTACTAAGTACCAATCACCAATATAAGCAACACTGTATGTGCCTAATGTGCCTGAGTACTCAATAGGAATGCTGGAGAGGCCATTCTTGTGAGCCCCAGGAAGGGATTATGATAGATTACTTCTAAAGTCTTGACAGTTTGAAATTCTAAGCTGTCATAATTCTTATTCATTAGTCTAAGACCAGGAAACTATTTCAGCTAAATCACAAATTCACCTAATGTCAACATTTAAGATTCTATTTGTGTTTTTCATTATTCCAAGTAAGAAGTAAAAACATTAATTGAGTACATTCTACTTAGAAGCTGTTCTAAATATTGAGAGATGAAGATAAGACTGATGAGGCAGGATCTTTGTCCTCAAAAAATGGTACAAGTACTACACAAATGGCTGTCATACAAGGCAGAATGAGATGAATATTGTAAAAGAGGTACAAAGTTATTTAACAACACACAGGAAAGAGAGATAAATTTTATTAGAAACTCATGGGGCCAGGTGCAGTGGCTCATGCCTGTAATCCCAACACCTTGGGAGGCCGAGGTGGGTGGATCACCTTAGATCAGGAGTTCAAGACCAGCCTGGCCAACATGGCAAAACCCCATCTCTACTAAAAATACAAAAATTGGCTGAGGGTGCTGGCAGGAGTCTATAATCCCAGCTACTTGGGAGGCTGAGGCAGGAGAATCACTTGAACCCAGGAGGCAGAGGTTGCAGTGAGCTGAGACCACACCATTGCACTCCAGCCTGGGCAACAAGAGCAAAACTTCACCTCAAAAAAAAAAAAAAAAAAAAGAAGTTCATGAAAGTGGTGATAATTGAACTGCTGATGAAGGACAAGTAGAAATTGTTTCAGGCAAAGACTATGCAGTGTGTCTTCATAATTTTCCCCCTGTAAGTAAAGTGTGCTTCCATAATTTATAAACTCATTTTGTGCTCATAGGTCTCATTTTAGAGAGGTGGGGAGTGAAGTCATATTTTTAACATGTATCTTAACATCTCTAAGGGCAACACATGTATGCAACTCTTCTAGGTACAACTGTGTCACATGAAGTATTGTCATACTGATAGCTGTAAATACACTATAATTGTTGTTTCTTTTTGTAATAAAAATCCAGGAACAGAGATTCATTTTTTGTAAGTGAGATTATGATAAACTGAAAAATATTTACATACCCTGCTTTTAGAAGTGGTTAAATTACTACTTCAACAAGCATAATATTGCAAGTTAATATATCTGAAGTGTGACTAGTGATATATTAATAGGTACACATCATCCACAACATTTTAGAAGTATGTATATGGAAAAAGACACAGTTTATCTTAATGTGAATTTGTCTACGTATTAGAAATAAAATTATATTCCATTTTTAAAAATCTGCGTGTGTACCTGACTCATTAAGAGATTAAGTATTCACTATAATTGAACTAAAAATTACTTGAAAATGAACATTCTCTCTCTTACAGCCCCTTATCCACCTCAAAATATTTCTGTTCGTATCATAAACTTGAACAAAAACAACTGGGAAGAACAGAGTGGCAATTTCCCAGAGGAATCCTTCATGAGATCACAAGATGCAGCAGGAAAAGAAAAACTCTTCCATTTTACAGAAGAAACCCCTGAAATTCCCTCTGGCAACAATTCTTCCGGTTGGCCTGATTTTAATAGCAGTGACTATGAAACTACATCTCAGCCCTATTGGTGGGACAGTGCATCTGCAACTCCTGAAAGTGAAGATGAATTTGTCAGTGTACTTCCCATGGAATATGAAAATAACAGTACGCTCAGTGAGACAGAGAAGTCAACAGCAAACTCTTTCTCCTTTTTCCCTGTGCAAATGATATTGACCTGGTTACCACCCAAACCACCCACTGCTTTTGATGGGTTCCATATCCATATTGAACGAGAAGGTAAAGCAGTAGAAAATCAGAGGAAATAGAACTGATACAAAGGAAGGGAAATGGAAATGTTTTAAAATATGAGTTTAGAAAGACTGATCATAGACAGTTAATATCCAAAGAATAATGGTAAAGGAAGGGAAGAATTTAATTGGGTATCCAATGCAGACTGAGAGCAGAAAACCCAAATGAATAGACTGGATAAGAATCAGAAGGTTTAAGTGATTCACAAGTTGTAAGTACTGCCAACTGTATACATTTTACTGCTCAACATTTCACATGCCTCAGAACAACGAGGAAAATATCATCTCTGGAAATATTTTGAATTAAAGATCTAACTATCCCAGAAAATTACAGCATATCCTAGAGAAATTTTCCGTTTTCTCATATGCAAATTTCAGAAACATGGCGTCAAAGTAATACCTATGAAAACATTACTACTTCCTCAAGAATGCGAGGCTTGTGTCCTGCTAACCAGCCTCTCTTGCTCCCTTTAGGGTGTGCCCCTCTGGAACCAGAACCACAGTTTACCAAAGAGAAGCTGATAGTAAAACGGAAAATACCCAGCAACTGACATTTCCATATAGCTACTATAGCATCTGAGATTCATTCCTTTTATTTTAGCCCAGTAACTTAGGAAAGTAGAGCCATGACTTTCAACAAGTCTGGGTCATGATTCCCATCTCAATAGTTGTTTGGTAGATTTTTATGGTTATTTAACGTTTGTTTAGTTTTTACAGCAATATACTTCATTTTCCATTTTCCAGTCTAGTAGTTTGGGTCACAGAGGTTATAATTTATAAAAATTTGAAGTTTCAATGATAGCCTTATTTTTAGAATAAGGCTTTAAGGCCCATGTAGTCTCATATACTGGCATACTGTATACTCCTATTTTACTTAATAAAATGAGATACAAAATCTGTGGATCCTTCTACAAAAGATGATAAAGCATTCCACCATACCCAAATATGACATGAAATGAAAATTCTTAATTATTTGAGTCAAAAGTCATTTTTCCTGGGATTGCCTGTATTTTTTTGTTTCCCTAATATATTTTATTTCTTCGTTCCTAAATATGTTCCCAAGGCAAATAGAATCTTGTAATCACAAAAATATTTAACTGCTTCTTCTCATGAAAGTTCTATTATGTTTTTATCTGACTACAGCGTCTTCTTTTGAAGACTGTTGTAGTCGCCAACTGCTGATAATGACTTTAAATGAAGTAATAAGCTGCAGAAGATGGGTTGACCGTGACACAATGTGAAATATTTCCTTCTTTAAGAAGTTCTGAAAGCAAATGGATAAAGGAAAAATATTACTATTATTATTATTTCTTATTTTACCTTAAGTTCTGTGATACATCAGAACCTATATCTTACAAAGTTAGATACAAAATCGTTGAGATATATTTTAAATATATGTTAAAGCATTTCTGGATGGTTAATGCTGCCACGAAGAACTTACAAGATATTTGATGCTGGTTATTTTTTAGCCCTTACATCGTGATGAGAAAGTCAACGAAACAATTGTTATCTTTTCCTATCTGCTTCTATTTTGTATACATAATTTTGTTAGGTAGGAGTACATAAAGATACACTGTGTATACCCATTCCTAGTTTTATTGAGTTAAACGCCATATTTTAGTTTTGTTATGTGGAGGATTGTAAAAATATTGAACTCTTATTCATTATGCTTTAATAGTACCTTTAGTTTAGAGGCGTTATTGAACTTGACAAAAGTAGGGAACATCTAAAATGCCTATTTTTTTACATTAATTGACTTGTCTATACCCAGGGCCTTTCCAGGTGTCAATTCATATGTCTTCTCTTTTTTATATATGATTTAGAGAACTTTACTGAATATTTGACAGTGGATGAAGAAGCACATGAATTTGTTGCAGAACTGAAGGAACCTGGGAAATATAAATTATCTGTGACAACCTTTAGTTCCTCAGGATCTTGTGAAACTCGAAAAAGTCAGTCAGCAAAATCACTCAGCTTTTATATCAGTAAGTAACAAAGAGATCATTTGACACTTACTGGGGAGGTAGAACAATGGAACTGGTGAGATTAATGATGCTCAGATGTCAATTATCACAAACCTTAGGGATGCTGAGAAGTCTCCAAGGTCAGCAAAGGCTGAGATTCACAAGTTTTGGATAGAAGAGGAAATATATGCATGTGTAATAGTAGCATCCTATCCATGGGTTTAACTTGAGGATTTTTTTACGATTGTGATAATTGAACATTTATTAAACTGACCTTCCACATTAGCCATAACAAACTCTCCAAGGATGTGGACATACAGTTTGGAAAATGTGACATTTGTTTGAGGCCATAATGAAATGATATAATAGAACTGTGAAAAATCTCATTAGAGTATTAAGCCTGTGGGGCTCAAAAGAAAGACAAAGATTCAAGTGTGACTACACCCAGATAGTCTCCATAAAATTTGGTGGAAAAAGTCGTAGCTGGAGCATCCTGAAAGCCCCAGTGTCAAGTCCTAGGGCGGCCATAAGGGTAACAGCACAGCAAAAGCTAGGCCCTGACAGCTGCACAAACAGTGCCTGCCTCTTTAATATGTTTAGCTAAACTAATTAAGTTTACTGGAAGTATAGAGATCAAAAATCAGTAACCTACCCTATCAGGAGTTATATGTGCCTCTGATCAGCAGAAAGAAAAACCAGAAGGCAAAGAATAAAAATTACCCTCAGAAAAGGATAACTGCCGCATATCCTACTGCCATCTGGAAAGGAAAAATATCACCTTTCATTGAAGGATGGATGAGAGCAGAAGAGGGGCTCAGTTTATATAGCAGCTTAAAAATGTTGAAAATGTCCCATATAATATTTTTACTTAAAAGAAAAACAAAAATGTCACCTCTGGCAAAAGAAAGGCCTGAAAGATTTATCAGATGCATAGAAAAGGTATTCCCAGTTGCCTTGTGTGTCCTTCAAGTGTGAGAGACCTTGGACATGTGATTACATAAGAAACAGAACAGAGTTGAGTATTTTGTTCTTCCCATAAGATTAAAAATGCCTCACTGACTAAATAGACTCTTTCTTCACCAGTTACAGATTCATTGCAAGTATGAACAGCCTCCATGAAAACTCCTGCAACAATTCTGGTCTTTCTCACTTTTCTCTTCTCTGAATTCCTATTCTGTCTCATGGTACACAGCACAAAACACAGAACTTATTAGTATGTGGTATTTTTCTAGATTTATTTTATGTACATCTTGCTTCTCATGTCAAATTATAAAATCGTAGGCTGGAGTTATACTGTTTGAGTATTTATTCATTCTCTTGTACATTCAAGAAATATTTATGACACACTTGTGTCTTTTATGCACTCTGCTCTAAGAGTATCCAAAGTGACTAGTGCCATTGAGAATATGTTGGAATTGCTCAAAACTGTGATCACTTTAAAAAGATGCATCTTAATATTTATCTGGAAAAATACAGGCTCCCAGAAGTTGTGTTTTCTCTCTGTTGCTAAAAGAATGACTTTTTAAGTGCTTAGGATATTCTGTTCTGTGGTAATGAGCTATTCAGACGTACTGTGTATACTTCTGTGGTTTAAAAAATGGATACCACAGATATAAATACTTATACCTAATGGGGTAAGTAAGCAACAAATTTGGGTGGCTTGCTTTGGTTCATCATAATGTAGTCACAGACTAGCTAAAGTATATTTGCAGCCCATTTTTCCTGACCAATAGCCTTATGAAGGAAACATTTTTATTATCCCCATTTTTCACATTAAAAAAAAAAACTGAATTGCAGACATTTCAGTGACTTTCCCAAGTATCAAAATTAAGATTAGAACTTGAGAATATTTGATAACAAAATCCATTTTCATGTAGACTTCAATGACCCATTTCCTTGGGTTGATTATCAGGTCAGTCATAAGGTAAAACTATTAAATAATTGAATTTGTCTTGCTTTCTCCATCTTTGCCTTCTGTGTCCCCATTACACCAGTAGTCTTCAGAACAGTAGTAACACTTCATGTTTACATAGTTCTCTAACACATATTACCTCATTTGATCCTAACAGCAACCTTATGAGGTAAATAATCATATTGTCACAAAGCACTGACTCAGGAGACAGGAGGTCTGGGTTGGGTTACAAGCACTTACTAGCTCTGTGACTTCAGGCAGCTCATTTATATCTGTGATGGGACAGTTTCCTCATCAGCAAATGTATTAGTCCATTTTCACACTGCTATGAAGAACTACTTGAGATTGAGTAATTTATAAAGGAAAGAAGTTTCATTGACTCACAGTTCTGCATGGCCAGGGATGCCTCAGGAAACTTACAAACGTGGCTGAAGGTGAAGGGGAAGCAAGCACCTTCTTCACAGGGTGGCAGGACAGAGAGAGAGAGCAGGAGAAACTGCCACTTTTAAACCATCAGATCTCATGAGAACTCCCTCATTATCTTGAGAACAGCATGGGGGAAACCGCCTGCATGATCCAATTACTTCTCATCAGGTCTCTCCCTCCACAAGTGGGGATTACAATTCGAGATGAGATTTGGGTGGGGACACAGAGCCAAACCATATCAGCAAAATAAGGCAGTGGGTCTCTAAAGTTCTGTTAATACTAAAATTCCACGGTTTATCCATGTAACAGATGCAATGACTCAGATTCAGAGAAGTTAACTCACTTGTCCAAAGTTGCACCACTAATAAGGACCAAACTGAGTTTTGGTGCAATTATTCCATCTCCAAATTTTCACTCTTTCATAGTGCTTCAGGAAGTCTCATACAGGGTTGAGAGCATGGATTTTGGAATGAGACTTCCTGTGTGTGAATCCTAGCTCTACTTATCCTATCTCTGCCTCAGTTTTCTCATCTGAAAAGTGAGATTTAATAGCAGTACGTATCTCATTGGCTTGTTGTAAAAGTTAAAGAGGCTGGGCACAGTGGCTCACATCTGTAACCCCAGCACTTTGGGAGACTGAGGCGGGTGGATCACCTGAGGTCAGGAGTTCAAGACTGGTCTGACCAATGTGGTGAAACCCTCTCTGTACTAAAAATACAAATATTACTCCAACGTGGTTGTGGGCACCTGTAATCCCAGCTACTTGGGAGGCTAAGGCAGGAGAATCACTTGAACTCAGGAGGCAGAGGTTGCCGTGAGTTGAGATTGCTCCACTGCACTCCAGCCTGGGCAACAGAGTAAGACTCCATCTCAAAATTAATTAATTAATTAATTAAAAGAATAAAATATGTAACACATATAAACTTAAAGCAGTTTATATGCTGGAAAGGAGTTATATGTGAGTGCCCATGTTTTAAGCTCAGCCACTACTGTGATGTCCTGGACGTCTTCCCAAGAGAACTAAAGTAGCATCCCGTGTCTGCATTGTCACTGACCTGCCAGGAACAAATATATAAATATGTAATGAGTTCTGTATCTCTTTACTGTAATTAATACCATTGCTTGTCATCATTCCCCTGCACCATTTATACCAATTCTTAATCTGTCCTTCCCAGTAGAGCCACTTGCTTCTTTTCCTTTCCCCGGTTTCAGCCTAGGAATACAGCATTAAATTAAGGAGCTGAGAAATGCATCCTAAGCAAATAAATGGAAGTTTCACATTTGAATTTCAGCAGGGAATTTCTGTAGATAATAATCACCTTAACATGTCTTAAGTCCTTAATAGGTGTCCGGCACTGTGTTAAGAACCACTTTAGGCACATAAGAGAACAAAGCTAAGGCTGGGCATCTCCCTGGAGATATTTTATGGTAAGGACCCTGTTGTGTCCCTCAAATGATCACCCAGTTTTAGCCAGCTTTTCTAATGGAACCAGCCTGTTGACTGTTTCTTCTCCACTATAGTCACAGCCTGCCTTTTTGTTCTCACTGCTGCCAAATTCAAATGTTTTCACAGGATAGTAAGTCGAGGCTGATTTGAATCTCAAAGTAATTATTTCTAGAGACCAAAGTTCCTAGTAGCAAAGGAATTATAAACCCTGATGAAATGCCACACTGCCATGATCACTCTTTGTTTAAAAGAAGCAAATTTTCTCTGGTGAAGAATTTACCAGGAAATTCTCACATTGAAGTGGCGCTTCCATTTCTGCTGTTATTGCTGAGGCTGCTGTTTAAATCAAGGTGAGGTCAAGGAGTAGAGGATTGCAGATGGGCAGAGGACCTGAAAAGTTGCCAGTCTGACCACGAATCTTACACTGAATCTCTTTGTAAAGGCAAAAAGTAAACAACATGATTTTTAAACCAGGATCTTTTATCTCAATCAGTGCAGTGTGCAGCCTCCCCTGTGTTCCAATTTGAAATGTGCAGGTCCTTCAGGAGAGTGGATCGAAGAACTGACTGAGAAGCCCCAGCACGTGAGTGTCCACGTTTTAAGCTCAACCACTGCCTTGATGTCCTGGACATCTTCCCAAGAAAACTACAACAGCACCATTGTGTCTGTGGTGTCGCTGACCTGCCAGAAACAAAAGGAGAGCCAGAGGCTTGAAAAGCAGTACTGCACTCAGGTAAAGGAGAGGAAACGAGGATGGGCTCACCGGTCCCACCTAAGAATAGTCCTATAGGGCAATGCCAAGGAGGCACTACAGGAAGCCAGGCTGAGAGCTCCTAGGATGGGTGTGTTGTATGAGTGCTACCAAGAGCCAGAGAGGACAGAAACGAGTAGGAATGGCTTTTCGATTGTGCTATAATCTCCCTTGCTCTTCATAGGAGGGTCATGTTCCTTTCTCTTTCATTTCTCATTCGAGGGAATTTGCTAAGCACCTATGATGTGCCAGGTACTAAGATAGATGTTAGAAAATTTTAAACATCCTGCTCTTGCAGAGCTGATAATCTAGCGAGAATAGTAGATAAGTGAACGTATAATGACTGCACTGTATAGAATAAGGGCTCGGCTTAATATGAATGATGAGAGTCCAGAGGAGTTCACAGGAAGAAGAGCTGAGCATGAGCAACATGGATGAAGGGGAAAGGGGACTTGGAAACTGGTTGGAAAGAAACATCCCAGGGAAGGAGACAACCAAGCAGAGGGTTGGAGGGTTTTGTGTTGGTCTGTTTTACTTTTTTTGCATTTTTTAAATTTTCATTTTGACTATAAAAGTAATGCATTCTTGCTGAAAAAAAACTCAAAAATATAAAGAATATAAAGTAAAAACTACCCCCTCATGAGTCACAACTGAGAAGAGCTTTGAGGAATATATGAGTCAGCTGTGCACAGAGGAGAGCGAGGGGCAGGCAGAGGCAGCGTGCAACTCAGTAGTACTGTGAGTGGCTAGCAGAAGGAATGCATACACCAGATCGACCCCCAGTGATACCGTGCAACTTGAGCCCAGAGTGGACCTTGCTTTCAGATGCCCTGAGAACCTGGGGCCCAGTTCTATTTTTCTAAAATCTGGCCTTGTGTTTTTAAAAGGTCAGATTTGGTGGTTCTTGGTGTCTTACAAATACATTTTCTTCCCTAAAGGCAAAAATTAATTATCAATTCACGTGGAGTATGTTGGATATGTAATGCACAGAAAAGATGTTTGCTATATGAGAGCTATTTGGGATGTTTCCATTCCTCCCAGGAAAATTAATCATTTAATGAAATTCAAACAATGAGAAATTGCAAATTGATAAGATGAATTTAGGAATCGTGTTGTTTGGAGCATTAGAAAGCCATAGAATGCTGAGATAAGCCTTTACTTGAGAATGAGGAGCCCCTAGAGTTGAATTAAATGAAGGAATAAATATGCTAAATGGATTAACTAGTAATCACAGTTCATTGTATAACTTATTAGCTTCCTTTATTGAGCATACCCAAAATGACTGACTCATTACATTGACAGAAAAACATGTTTTCCCCTACAGACCTTGACCTAGAACTCAACTGCTCCTAGGTACCTTTCTCCCCTTGCCCTACCTAATGTACACATTACATATCTTTCACATAAGGAGACAAAGTCTAAGGGTAGAGGTAGATATTGTAAATTATCAATGAGCCAGAAAAGACTAGTCCAAATGTATGTTTACAGTATCTTCTCAAAATGCAAATAGGAAAACAGAACATGAAATGTCCTATTCAGGATAAGCAAGAAGACTAATATTTAAAGAGGAGTGCAGGAATGAGACCACCATGCTAGACATCATCTCAGTTACCACAAGAACTTTCTGAGATTTGTATTAATATCATACCACCATAGTCCATTATGCCACTACACACACACACACACACACACACACACAAACATATCCATTGCCCCACCACACACATACATGCACACACTTTTCAGATGAGGATGTGTAAGTTCAAAAAGTCTCAAGAACCAGAGTAGAATCATGTGGCCATTAATCAAAGAAACCTATCAGATGTTCTCAACAGGATGGATCTAACTTGGGCTTTGGGCTTATTTCCTAAAGAAACCATTAAACAGAACAAAATATAGTATTTCTTAAGTTCTATTCATATATTCAATGGTACCATGATTACATTAAATAGAAAGTTCAAAATGTGGCTCCTGTTAAAGAAAAAACTAATTAATCGTACTTGTTAATGCATGGTAAGGAAGACTTTATTCAGGACCATTGTGTTAGGTGTAGGGACCACTGCAATGGGGTCTTGCAGTGCTGGTGAGATATTGGGCTCAACTCCAAATACAGCCATGAGCAAGCAGCAATTTATAGCAAGAAGCAGTGTAGGGGAATCAGCAGATGGAAAACTACTTAGGGGAAACAGCAGGGGTAAGGGGGGTTCTAGCCAAATCTGCCTAACAGGATTCTTGCTGAAGACAGGCCAAGGTGATCAGACATCATCTGGGAGATGATGGGGGATGAGGAACCTGATGGGATATTGAGGGTAATCAGATGTCAAGGATGGGAGTTCTGGCTAAACAGACTCAGCAGCAATGCAATGTTCTTTGCTAAAACTGGATTTTACAAGGAAGTGCACAGATGGGCTCATAAGCTTCAGAAGGCTAACTAAAATTTGTCTAAGCAAAGAATTTTTGTCACTCTAAAATAAACACTCTAAAGCCAAGCACTTATTAATAGCTAATCGTAAAGTTTTGCTATTTCATAACCTCACTCTCTCTTCTTTGCCTCTACCACTAACTGTACCACAGGACCATTGTTTAATATATTACCTTGGTGATCTGTGAGATGCGCTGCTAGTGCTACTACTCTGTCCCATGACTCCACTGATTTCTGTGTGATTATGTGCAAGGTGGGTCCTATGGATCCTGTGTGAGGTGCTAGAGATAAGGGTAAATTAGATTTGCACCCTGATTTTATGAAGTTTAGAGTTTGTACCTTCCATATGGTACATTGTACACATTCATTTGAATTTGCCCTCATTGTGTGTGTGTGTGTGTGTGTGTGTGTGTGTGTGTGTGTATCTTTGGGTTGCTTCATGCATGAGTTTGTATGGAAATGTTCTTGGTAGTTTTGTGATGTATCCTTTCTAACAATCACTGTAGTGCTATTTATTAATAAACACTTGGACACAAAATCATTCTTCAATCTGTGTCACATAAAGAACTCAGATAATTTTTCAAAGTAAATAGGCTCTCAGTGGTCTGTTCAGAGGCTCACACACAATCATAAATTTTAGAATCAGGAAGCCTCATATAATATATATGTGTATTTATTTTTATATGTGATCTGCTTTTGTCCATGAATGCTTTCTGACAACTTATAGAAATGTATAATAACTAAATAATAAAATTGAACAGAAAGACAAATCAATCTTTTAGGCTCACGAATGAGGAAATGGTAACATTGAGGCCAAACATTTAAGGAACTTTCCCAAAGTCACACAACTGGTTAGTGTTAGAACAGAGACCAGGATGAAAATGATCTGACCTCCCAACCAATACTGTTTCTATTGGCTTGCATGTGCTATTTAAGGAGAGGGTCAGCTTCACTGTGTATCATGAGGGAGTCCACAGCACAGACTCCAGAGTCAGACAGACTTGGGTTTCAGACCTGATTTCAACAGTTTCCAGCTATGAGACCCTGATCAATCTTCTTCATCTCTGTAAGTTTTAGTATCTTCATCTATAACATAGGGAGAAGCATATCCTACCTTACAGGTTGTAATAAAGATTAAAAAGATTTGATGCTTAATGCAGTGTCTGGAACACAGACAAACATACACACACACACACACACACACACACACACAAACTGTCTATCATATTCTTACTTTGACTAGCTATGATCTCTACCACATTTTTCTCCTTATTCCTTTAGCTGAGGGAGACTAGAACTGGTATCCAGTTGGAGAGACATTGGACTCAACTAAATTCTCAGGAATGAAGATTAAGACAGTCAGAAAAAATACTGGGATGCTAAATATGTGGAAATTAAGGAGGAGTGAGTGTGAAATTATTTTGTAAAAAATAAAACACATTATTTAGTATGCAGAATGCAGGGACATTTCCCTTTTCTTCCTCTACCGGACACCCAAGGAGGTCCAGACTAAATAAAAAGGCATAGAGAAACATAGAAGTGTAAATATAGGTTAGCAGCTCAGTAAATATTCAGAAATTAAGGAGGACGAGAATTAGTATTTATAATTTATCACCAAGTCAGGTAATCTGTAATACAGTTACCCTCTTGTCATTTTTTAAGTAATATGATATATATACTCATAGCTATGCCCATAGCTGCTTATTTGTTAAAGTATAATATCCATAGGATAAATTTATTATAAGGGATTTTTTTTTTTTGAGATGGAGTCTTGCTGTATCACCAGGCTGGAGTGCAGTGGCACAATCTCAGCTCACTGCAACCTCCGCCTCCCAGGTTCAAACGATTCTCCTGCCTCAAGCTCCCGAGTAGCTGGGACTACAGGTGTATGCCACCACATCCAGCTAATGTTTGTAATTTTAGTAGAGATGGGGTTTCACCATGTTGGCCAGGATTGTCTCGATCTCTTGACCTCGTGATCCACCCGCCTTGGCCTCCCAAGTGCTGGGATTATAGGCGTGAGCCCCCGTGCCCGGCTATAATGGCATATTTAAATAGCTATGATTTTAGGTAGTCATTTGAATAGTTAAAATCAACAGTTACTTAAAATACTATCAAAAGAAAGGAACCTTAATGTCACCCTGAAACAATCTATATTCCTCATGTCCTTTATTATTTTAAACATTCTAAATAAGCAAGATGGGTAATTAATGAGTAGGTAGGCATTTATATTTATGGTCAGATGTCTACAATGTGTTAAGTTTAAACGGAGCAATTTCTTGGGGGGTGGTGGTTTTGAGACGGGGTCTCGCTCTGTCACCCAGGCTCTAGTGCAGCGGCGTGATCCTGGCTCATTGCAACCTCCACCTCCCAGGTTCAAGCCATTCTCCTGTCTCGTCTTCTCGAGTAGCAGGGACTACAGAAGTGAGCCATCACACCCAGCTAATTTTTGTATTTTTAGTAGAGACAGGGCTTCATCATGTTGGCCAGGCTTGTCTCGAACTCCTGACCTCAAGCGATCTGCCTCCCAAAGTGCTGAGATTATAGGCATGAACCACTGTGCCCAGCCTGGAGCAATGTTGATAATATATTATGTGGTTCAATAGCATCTTATTTACGTATATATGTTATAAGAAGGTCTAGAAGAATCCATATCAAAATGTCAGGATTTATGGGAAGAGAACAAACAAGATGTCCAATTTACTTCATTTGTTTTCTTATTGAGTGAACAACTTTTACAATGAGCATATATGTTTTATCATGTAAAGTGTATTTTAAATAAATAAAATAATAATGCTTAGTTGTAGATAATATGCATCTTCTTGTCATAGTTTGTCTCTTCAGAAAATTCTCTATCAGGCCAGGCACAGTGGTTCATGCCTGTAATCCCGGCAAGTTGGGAGGCCGAGGCAGGACAGTCACTTGAGGACAGGAGTTTGAGACCAGCCTGGCCAACACAATGAAACCCTGTCTCTTTTAAAAATACAAAAATTGAGCATTATGGCACACATCTGCAATCCCAGCTATGTAGGTAGTTGAGGCACAAGAATCGCTTGAAATCAGGAGGCAGAGGTTGCAGTGAGCAGAGACCATCCCACTGCACTCCAGCCTGGGCAACAGAGCAACAGAGTGAGAATCTGTCTCAAAAAAAAAAAAAAGAAAGAAAGAAAGAAAGAAATGGAAGGAAGGGTGGGAGGGAGGGAGGGAAAG
>NW_022437024.1:3916608-4090048 GCF_009761245.1 Sapajus apella
AAAGAAAGAAAGAAAGAAAGAAAGAAAGAAAGAAAGAAAGAAAGAAAGAAAGAAAGAAAGAAAGAAAGAAAGAAAGAAAGAAAGAAAAGAAAGAAAGAGAAAGAAAGGAAGGAAGGAAGGAAGGAAGGAAGGAATGAAGGAAGGAGAAGGGAGGAAAGAGAGAAAGAGAGAAAGAGAAAAAAGAAAGAAAATTCTCTATCAGATGAGATGTAGTTGACTAGATCTGTCTATATGGCTTCCAGCAGAATTAAAAATCTAAAACCTGTGCAAGAAACCCTGATGTGAAAGAGTATAAATAGGAAAGAAAGAATGAAAAATGCTAATTTATTAATTCGATGTAATCTTATTTTGTTTAAGCCAATGGAAAATAAATTTTGGTATTTGGCTCCTTTTGCTTACATGTAGAGCAAGTTGTGCCAATTCAAATTACACAGTTTCTACTGTGTATAATCAGTTTCTGGTGTGGAAAGCTCTAAAATTCCTATCATATCACCAGTTCTATGTTAATCCTTAAAATCTTAGTGAGACTCTAAAAAACACCTTACAACATAGATAAGCTGTAAACAATATTGTTCTCCACTGATTCATGCTCCTTTCTGCAGGAATTCCAAAATTTTATGTATCCTAGAGGCCAAAAAGTTGATTAGATCAATAAAGGTTAATATTTATTGATACTCTGGTTTAAGCATTCTAAAACTCTATGAAGTATATAATTTTATTACCTATATTTTAGCAATGAAGAAACCAAGGTAAGAATTTTAAATAAATTATAAAGCACAAATAAACCCCCATGCTAATAAGGAGCAGAGTCAGGATTTGATTCCAGGTAGTCTCAAAAAAGAACCTGTGCTCTTTCCACCAAGCAATGCTGTCTTAAATATTAGAGACACTAAAGGTCAAAGCAGCACTTTAATCTCTTAGTTGAATCATAAATTCTTGTGCATGTCAACACTCCATTTTAATAAATGCATTTTGTGCCGGGCATGGTGGCTCACGCCTGTAATCCCAGCACTTTGGGAGGCCGAGGTGAGCAGATCACAAGGTCAAGAGGTCAAGACCATCCCAGCCAACATGGTGAAACTTGTCTCTACTAAAAATACAAAACAATTAGTTGGGCATGGTGGCGCGTGCCTGTAGTCCCAGCTACTGGGGAGGCTTAGGCAGGAAGATTGCTTGAACTCAGGAGGCAGATGTTGCAGTGAGCCAAGATGGTGCCACTGCACTCCAGCCTAGCAACAGAGTGAGACTCCTTCTCAAAAAAATACAAAATAAAAAATAAAATGCATTTTACTCATCTACACTTTCTCACTATTTTTCTCTATATGGTATTTGTTATGTATCCAAAATTTTTTTTAAGAGCAGGACCAGGCATAGTGGCTCATGCCTGTAATCTCAGCACTTTGGGAGGCCAAGTTGGGTGGATCACCTGAGGTCAGGAGTTCGAGACCAGACTGATCAACATGGCAAAACTCTGTCTCTACTAAAAATACAAAAATTAGCCAGTCATGGTGGTGCGCAACAATAATCCCCGCTACTCAGGAGGCTGAGGCAAGAGAATTACTTGAACCTGGGAGGGGGAGGTTGCACTGAGCCAAGATCATGCCACTTCACTCCACCCTGGGCAACAGAGCAAGACTCCACCTCAAAAAAAAAAAAAAAGGAAAAAAGAGAACAGTAAAGAAGGTCTCATCTAAATGAGAAATATACTCTACAATATTATTTTAGGGGCTACAACAGCCTGGTATGGTGCTGACCAGGATAGCTCGATGCTTAGCACAGTGACCTGCCCGTAGTGTAGATTAGAGGTCCCAACACTACAACACTAGGCTTCCAGTCCCAACACTGCATCTAAACATATGATCTCGGCCATTCTCTGGCTTTACTTTATTAAATGAGAACTTTGAACTAGGTAGTCTCTGAAGTCATTTCCATTTCTTTTCTTTTTTTTTTTTTTGAGCGCTAGTCTTGCTCTGTCACCCAGGCTGAAGTGCAGTCGCATGATCTTGGCTCACTGAAACCTCTGCCTCTTGGGTTCAAGCAATTATCCTACCTCAGCCTCCTGAGTAGCTGAGATTACAGGCACCACCATGCCACCACCATGCCTGGCTAATTTTCTTTGTATTTTAGTAGAGACGGGGTTTCACCTTGTTCATCAAGCTGGTCTTGAACTCCTGACTTCAAATGATCCGTCTACCTTGGCCTCCCAAAGTGCTTGGATTATAGGCACGAGCCACTGTGCCCAGCGGTCATTTCCATTTCTATAATTACATATTACATGCTTCTAAGTGACATGAGACTAAAGAATTTCTGTACTGATCTTTACATGTAATCAGCTGACACTACAATTTAGGATGTCAAACTCTCTTCATGGTATTGCTGATTTGATTAGGGTTAGAGGCTGATGTGTCTCTAGTGTACATAGATACAATTGATATTGATGGGTATAAAGCAGTTCCCATGGCTTAGGATAAACAAAACTTGAATGTCCTAGGTTCCCTTCAGTGTTCACATAAACTATAAATCATCCTAATTTTGGATAATTTTGGAATCTGACCTTCCAGCTTGAGTAAAGCCTTTTGGATTTCAAAGTCATCTGTGATTCCAAAAAGAGTACCCGAATATTATTTCTGCCTCTGTGTCACATTCTGAAAGCCCAGCTCTAAGTAAATCTTATTGGGTGTTTGGTTTAAAGGTGAACTCAAGCAAACCTATCATTGAAAATCTGGTTCCTGGTGCCCAGTACCAGGTTGTAATATACCTAAGGAAAGGCCCTTTGATTGGACCACCTTCAGATCCTGTGACATTTGCTATTGGTAAGTTGCTAGCCACAAGAAGAATGACATATATATTAGGGTACTGACTGGAGGGGTGCAATGTGCAAGCTCAAATCATTATCATTGTATTTTGAAGGCTTATATTAGTTAATTTAATACTCTACCTTCAGAGTAATAAATAATTAGAACTGTCTACTTGAAAGACAGTATCAATATTTAATACTTGGGGGAAAAATCAGAGGCAAACATACTTGCTTTAGTTTTCAATGATTATATAACAAGAATAAAGCTGTGTGCCATGAGGTAGACACCTAAAGTTCCAGCTACTTGGGAGGCTGAGGTGGGAGGACTGCTTAGCCCAGTAATTTGAATCCAGCCTTGGTAACATAGCAACACACTGAACCAAAAAATAAAGGGAAAGAAAGAAAGAAAAAAAAGAAAAAGAGAGAGAGGAGGGAAGGGGAGGGAGGAAGGAAGGGGAGGGAGGAGGGAAGAAAGGGGAGGTAGGGAGGGAGGGAGGGAAGGAAGGAAGGAAGGAAGGAAGGAGGGAGGGAGGTAGGGAGGGAAGGGATTGTATCAGAAGAATGAAAAGTCTGGTCATTAAGTAGAAGTTTGAGGCTGTTGCTAAGACAGTAAACATTCCTCTTAACTTTCTCTTTTCAACCCCTCCCCTCTTGTTTTTAGTTCCCACTGGAATAAAGGATTTAATGCTCTATCCCTTGGGTCCTACAGCAGTGGTTCTGAGCTGGACCAGACCTTATTTAGGCGTGTTCAGAAAATATGTGGTTGAAATGTTTTATTTCAACCCTGCTACAATGACATCAGAGTGGACAACCTACTATGAAATAGCAGCAACTGTCTCCTTAACTGCATCCGTGGTAATCTTCCCTTAACCAACTGTCACTCTTTCCTATGGGAACAGGCATGATTTTATGTAACAAATGTGTCTTTAAAAAATTATCTATAAATTTGATAATTTTGTAAATACACATGGTGTATTAGTTCATTTTCACACTGCTGATAAAGACATACCCAAGACTGGGCAATTTACAAAAGAAAGAGGTTTCACTGGACTTACAGTTCCATGTGGCTGTGGAAGCCTCACAATCATGATGGAAGGGAAGGAGGAGCAAGTCACGTTTTTATATGGATGGCAGCAGGCAAAGAGAGCTTGTGGAGGAAAGCTCTCCCTTATAATAATCATCAAATCTCATGAGACTTACTATCACAAAAATGGCATGGGAAAGACCTGCCCCCATGATTCAGTTACCTCCCACCAGGTCCCTCTCACAACATGTGCAAATTCAAGATGGGATCTGGGTGGGAACAAGCCAAATCATATCATTCCACCCCGGGCCCTTCCCAAATCTCATATCCTCACATTTCAAAAACCAATCATGCCTTTCCAACAGTTCCACAAAGTCTTAACTAATTTCAGCACTGACTCAAAAATCCACAGTCAAAAGTCTCATCCAAGACAGAGCAAGTCCCTTCTGCCTATGAGTCTGTAACATCAAAAACAAGTTAGTTACTTCCTAGATACACTGGTTGTACAGGCATTGGATAAATACAACTGTTCCAAATTTGAAACATTGGCCAAAACAAACAGGCTACAGGCCCCCATGCAAGTCCATAATCCAGTGGTGCAGTCAAATCTTAAAGCTCCAAAATTATCTCCTTTGACTCCATGTCTCAAATCCAGGTCACACTGATGCAAGACATGAGTTTCCATGGTCTTTGGCAATTCCACCCATGTGGCTTTGCAGAATATATCCCCTTTCCTGGCTGCATTCACAGGCTGGCATTCAGTGTGGCTTTTCCAAGTGCACAGTGCAAGCTGTTGGTGGGCTTACCATTCTGGGGCCTGGAGGATTGTGGCCTTCTTCTCACGGCTCCACTAGGCAATACCCCAGTAGGGACTCTGTATGGGGTCCCCAGTCCCACATTTCCCTTCTGCACTGCCCTAGCAGAGGTTCTCCATGAGGGCCCCGCCCCTGCAGCAAATTTTGCCTGGGCATCCAGGTGTTTCCATACATCTTCTGAAATCTAGGCAGACATTCCCAAACCTCAATTCTTGACTTCTATGCACCCACAGGCTCAACACCATGTGGAAGTTGCCAGGGCTTGGGGCTTACACCCTCTGAAGCCACCCCCTGAGCTCTGTGTTGGCCCCTTTCACCCATGGCTGGAGTGGCTAGGAGGCAGGGCACCAAGTTACTAGGCTGTACACATCACAGGCACCCTGGGCCTGGGCTGTGAAACCACATTTTCCTCCTAGGCCTCCAGGCCTGTGATGGGAGGGGCTACTGTGAAGACCGCTGTCATGCCCTGAAGACATTTTTCCCTTGTCTTGGGGATTAACATTCAGTTCCTCATTGCTTATGCAAATTTCTGCAGGCAGCTTGAGTGTCTCCTCAGAAAATAGAACTTTCTTTTCTATCACATTGTCAGGCTGTAAATTTTCCAAACTTTTATGCTCTGTTTCCCTTTTAAAACTGAATGCCTTTAACAGCACCCAACTCACCTCTTGAATGTTTTGCTGCTTAGAAATTTCTTCTGACAGGTACCCTAAATCATCTCTCTTAAGTTCCACAAATCTCTAGGGCAAGGGCAAAATCCTGCCAGTCTCTATGCTGAAACATAACAAGAGTTACCTTTGCTCCAGTTTCCAACACGTTCTTCCTCCCCACCTGAGACCACCTCAGCCTGGATTTCATTGTAAATATCATTATCAGCATTTGGTCAAAGCCATTCAACAAGTCTCTAGGGAGTTCCAAAATTTCCCACATTTTACTGTTTTCTGAGCTCTCCAGACTGTTCCAACCTCTGCCTGTTACCCAGTTACAAATTTTGGGTATCTTCTCAGCAGCACTCCACTCTCTGTACCAATTTACTGTATTGGCCCGTTTTCACTCTGCTGACAAAGACATACCCAAGACTGGGCTATTTTCAAAAGAAAGAGATTTAATTAGGCTTACTGTTCCACGTAGCTGGGGAAGCCCCACAATCATGGTCGAAGGCAAGGAGGAGCAAGTCACATTTTACATGGATGGCAGCAAGCAAAAAGACCTTACACAGGAAAACTCCCCCTTATAATAACCATAAGAACTCATGACAGTTACTCACTATCATGAGAATAGCACAGGAAAGACCTGCCCCCATGATTCAGTTACCCCCCACCAGGTCCCTCCAACAATAGTGGGAATTCAAGATGAGATTTGGGTTTGGACACAGCCAAACCATACAGATAGCTATGGCTATTTTCAAGGTTTTTTAGTTGTTTTGCTTTTAGGTTTTGGGGTTCTTTTTTGTTTTGAGAGAGAAAGAGATAATTGTATGAAGCTAGCTGTTATCTCCAATTGAATGCATTTGTTAATCAACATTTTTTACATTTTTTCCTAACAAATTTGCTTAAAGCAGAATAGAGCAATCAAGTATTTATTGCTTCTCCCTGCTCCTGGGGAGGGAGGGACACACAGAGATTTCCCTTTGGTATTCAATAGTTAATTGACACTGCCTAACTTTAATGATGACTCTTTGTGACAACTACTAATCTATTAAATACCTCTAATGTCAGGCTTTTAGAGGATGGTTTTTAAGAAAACAGGTAAAAATTGCTCTTTCTGAAATTGGAATAATTTTGAAAAGTGTAGGTTACCCACAGGCTATTCACAAAGTACACAATTGCTCTCTACCCAGTTGAAGACTCTGAAGGACTCCTGTTCATGGTTTACATTGAAAAAACACAGAGTTGTGAGAGGTTATTTGTCTTAGAAATAGGGAGATATGTATGTATAGTCACTACAGATAAGCACTATTTCATGGGTGTGATATTAGGAAATTGCTAAATGAAACAAATATTGGAAATCTTTGGCTCTATATCTTTGAATCACCTTTAAAAATCATATTTTTGTATTCTATTTTATTTATGTCTCATTTCATTCTAGAAAGAATATTTTATTATCATAAATTTAGGAAATAGAAAAACACACTAAAAAGGAAAATTAAAATGACTTATTAATTTTTTTAAGACCTAATGAAAGTAACTGTACTCCAAAAATAACACTTTCACCCTCAGTCTTTTGTCTCCTTGCTTGCTTTTCTCATTCAGAGAATAGCTAATCTGCTGCCAGCATGGTACTACAACTTCCGGGTTACCATGGTGACATGGGGAGATCCAGAATTGAGCTGCTGTGACAGCTCCACCATCAGCTTCATAACAGGTGAGGCATGTGTGGGGAATGGTTCCGTGAGAAGAGAGCATTATTGTGAGGAGTTATCGAGGCTCCAAAGCTCTAGAAAGTGCCATTCACCCAGCACTGGGTGAACATCAATTTCATGAGAGATAATATTGATTCTGATCATTCATTATTTTGTCCAGTTGATAATCTTTAAAAATTAAAATATCATTTTTATTCTGAGTTACCACCCTTGGCTTATTTTTATTCTGAGGCACTGACCTTGATTTATATACTCCCCAGCTAGGATTGATTAGAATGGAGATGTGGCAGTTACGGCCAACAGCTTCACACTGCACAGTCAATTGATTTTACCCATATGATGATTATATTTGTTAGAGTGCCTCCATTTCCTTATTAATTAAGCCACTTTTAAAGTCATAATCTGACTGTAGTAGGGTCCATTGTAGAAGTAAAAAGTAGGCTTCAGAGGCAGATAGATCTGGATTTTAATATACCCTCCTGCACACCACAGAAATTTAACCTTGAGCACGTTAAATTTACTAGGCCTCAGTTTTTTCATGTTGAAAATGGGGATAATAATAGTATCAGTTATCTGTTATTATTTATTACAACTTCACTATTAAATAGGCTATTTTGCAAAATACATGACACAAAGTTTAAGCACTTACAAAATGATTGGTCTTTTATCCTTAGGAACCTTAAATTATGTAGTTCCATCATCAGTAGTCAGAGATAGCAATGAAAAGGGGAAATTCCTCAAAGAAACACTAATCCTCATTGTTTGAACCAAGACTTTTCAAGAACCTTTTATCAAACAAGGTTGTAATTAGAGTTGTCCTGAGAAAACAGAGGAGAAAAATACTGCTTAGGGGAATAATTTTGGCAAATGCTTTCCTCAGTGGACATCTAGTTTACTCTGTTGAAATTTATCAATGAAAAAAAGTGGAAAGAAATCAATCATCTGTGAATTCTTACACAATTAACTTACATAAGCATGTCTCTTTTCTTTACTAGCCAATATCCAGAGCACTTTTTCTTCCAGATTTTAATAGTAATATTAGAGCAGAAAAGTGAAAGAATACCCAAAAAGGAGAAAAAAAATCTATTATTTGGCAAGCACTGTGTTAGGCTTTTGCGTATATTGATAATCACATATTTAATTACAATTAAACTTCACTGTATCAATAATTCTTATAATTTAACTGTATTGATAATAACTTTCTGAGAATGCTGTTTCCTTCCTGGCAGGACAGTTGCCTGGAAAAACCCCAGATGTAATATCTGAACCTGGGACTGCTCATTTCTAGCTGCCAAACTTTGAGCAAATTATCTCAATGACTCTGGGCTTCTATTTTTTTGCTGGTAAACCCCCTAAAATGTCAGCTAAATAGGCTCTACAGCCTACTTAGAGACAACTGGTTAGGGGAGCAAAACTTAATATATTGAACACCACCTTGGCAGTCATTGCACTGTCTCTTAATGGGAAACAAAAGAAATGAAATATTAATAGGATTTGGCTTTCTGGCTCAAGTGGTTTAAGGTATGCCTTCCAAGATGGGAAACTGACTAGGATCGGGCAAAGTTTATAACAATTTAAATGGACATAGCAAGTCTGGATCAATAAACTATGGTTAATATACAAGCTATTTATCTGGTAAATTGTCTCCAATGAAATCTTTGATGATTTCCTATCTTTTCCTGGGTCAAATAAATAAGTCATGCTGAACCAGCAGTCTACAGGTATTGTCTGAACATATTGACGGAAATGGTCTCAATTCTCACATCTATGAAATGGGTATAATTATAATAAATAAATAATAAAGAATAATAATAAATACCTCACAGTATGTATGAGAATTAAATCATGTAACATAAGTCACTGTTATATATGACAGATTATTATCATTTTTATACTTATTTTGTAAACCAGTTGAAAATTCCAGTAGGTTTTTTTGTATATATTTTTTAAATTTTACTTTAACTTTAAATTTTACTTTGTTATATATTTTTTTAACATTTTTTTAATTTTATTTTAAGTTCTGGGATACATGTGCCATGGTGATTTGTTGCACCTATCAACCCATAGTCTAGTTTTTAAGACCTGCATGCATTAGGTATTGGTCCTAATGCTCTCCCTCCCCTCGCCCCCTACCTCCTGACAGGCCTAATATGATACTAATACTTTATTTTTTGAGAAGGAGTTTCACTCTGTTGCCCAGGCTGGAGTGCAATGGCTCACTCTCAGCTCACTGCGACCTCCACCTCCTGGGTTCAAGCAATTCTCCTGCCTCATCCTCCCAAGTAGCTAGGATTACAAGCATGCGCCACCACGCCCAGCTAATTTATTTTGTATTTTTAATAGAGAGGGGTTTCACCATGTTGGCCCAGCTGGTCTCAAATTCATGATCTCAGGTTATCCACCTGCCTCGGCCTCCCAAAGTGGATTCTAATACTCATAAAACAAACATTCATGACTAGCTATGCTTTCAAAACATTTATTCACTGAAGAATTTGTAATATATAAAGTAAAAACAGATGAGTGTGTGATGTTTTTTACCTCCTCATTTAAAGCAAATAAGAATCCCATGCCTAACTTTTCTATGCTTTGAATTTTCCAAATTGTGTGATATTAAAGGAAATAGGAACAAAATAGTTGAATTAGATGTGATTAATTAGGAACTCAAGTCTACCATCCTCATTAGGCAATTCAGTTGGCTAGCTTCAATCATGGTAATTATTCTGAGGGACCAAATTATTAATAAACAAATAGTGACATCTTGTGGTCTTCCAGCAAGATGCTAGGTTTTAAAGCAACAACATGGAAATAAAAATCCGACATGTGAGAGGAAAGATATGTACTTCTGGATTTGCAATTTTAAAGATGTCTCTTTTCGTTATGAAAATTAGGACATGAGAAAATATCCTTTGAAGAAATATATGCATAGGTTCTTGTATATGATGAAATCTGTTGGACTATATTAGGTTGCTATAAGGAAGCCAATGTTATTTTCCTTTAGTAGAATATTCTGAAATATGATGTAGATTTGTGTTACTTGTTAGATGCATTGCTGATATTTCAAGGTTTTATTGCTAAACATACTATATAAATGCTAGTCCTATTTCACATGAAACAGAAATGTGTTTTTACTTTATATATTACAAATTCTTCAGTGAAAAATTATTTGTGAAAGCATAGATAGTTATGAATGTTTGTTGTAAGTATTAGCATCATATTGGGGGAAATAATTATCTATACTTTATAGAAATTTTCTAAAGATTTAAGTTGACATTGTTCTCTATCTCAGAATGGAATACCTACTGCCTTCAAACATATACATGGGATTTAAATTCAACGGTGTGTTTGCTTTTTGAAATAAACAGAATTAGCAGTTACTTTAAAAAGTAATTAAAATATGCTTTCAAAGCCTATATAGTATAAAGTTTGTGGTGAAGTCTCCTGCCTAGTTAACAAATTTTTAATTTTTTCTTTTTCTTCAGCTGGGTGCGGAAGCTCATGCCTATAATCCCAGCACCTTGGGAGGCCAAGGTGAACAGATCGCTTGAACCCAGGAGTTCAAGACCAGCCTAGGCAACATAAAAAGACCCCGTGTCTACTAAAAATATGAAAATGAGCCGAGTGTGGTGGCCTGCACCTGTGGTCCTAGCTACTTGTCAGGCTGAGGCAGGAGGGATGCTTGAGCCTGGGAAGTCGACGCTGTAATGAGCTGAGATTGCACCACTGCACTCCAGCTTGGGTGACAAAGTGAGACACTGCCAAAAATAAATAAGTAAACAAAAGTAAATATTTTTTTAAGCCAAGGTTTCACTCTGTCACCCAGGCTGGAATGCAATGGCAGGCTCACGGCTCCCTGCAGCCTGAATCTCCTGGGCTCAAACAGCCCTCCCACCTCAGCCTCCCTAGCAGCTGGGACTACAGGATGTGCCACCATGCCCAGCTAAATTTTTTAATTTTTTTGTAGAGATGGGGTTTTGCTATGTTGCCCAGGCTGGTCTCGAACTCCTGGACTCAAGCAATCCACCCACCATGGCTTCCCAAAATGCGGGGATTACAGGCATTCCCTGCCTAAATTTTTAAAACTTTAAATGTGTAAGATGATAAAGTAGCAAACTCAGTGTTAGAATTTACCTTCGTGGCATAATTTTTTTTAAAAGAAAAAGCTTGTTCTTCTCTTCTTTCTCTCTCTTACTACTTGCTTCAGCAACATTTATTAAGAGCCTGTTTTCTGCAAAGCACTGGGCTAGACATTGTCAATAATAATGTCTTGTTATTTTATGGAAATAACATTTGTCTTCTATCTTACTTGTAATACTATTGTCTTCTATCTTTCTACGCTTGTATCCTACTGTTCTTCATTCCCATAAACGTCTTTGCTGCAAGTAAATAAAAGAGACTTACGTTTGTAGGACTCTAGGATTTTTTAAACCTACTTGGATTATAACTCTATTGATGCCTATTAATATCCATTGGCTGATGTAACAAATATATCCAAACAGTGACCCTTTTAGGACTCTTGTAATGGTGATATTTATATAAAAGACTTTTGATATCCTCACGTACAGATGGGTCTGGGTGTCTTGTATCTTAGAGATATAAGGTGTTGGATCCCATAAAACAAGTACCCACCGTGTGTCACCATCCTTCACTGTTACTGAGAGGTCCAATAGTTACCAGGACTATCATGTGCTTTGAATTCTAATTTGCTAAGTTGAATCTAAATGGGATTTCATGCTCTACTGCTAAATACTGTATTTATGAGTCTATTATACTACATTGTGCCTCTTCTTTCCCTTGTAGCGCCAGTGGCTCCAGAAATCACTTCTGTGGAATATTTCAACAGTCTGTTATATATCAGTTGGACATATGGGGATGATACAACAGACCTGTCCCATTCTAGAATGCTCCACTGGATGGTTGTTGCAGAAGGAAAAAAGAAAATTAAAAAGAGTGTATGTTTCTTTGAATGCCAGTATTGTGTGTCTGTACATTTAGTTTTATGAACCACTGAAAACCACTAAGCAATCATTTATTGTGGCGTCAAATGTTTGCATACCTGTGGTCTGTTTTAGGCTCTAGAGATAAGACAGTGAACAAACATTAAATTATTCCTTTCATAGAGTTTACCGTTTAATCTGTAACCGTGAGCTGTAGTCATTGCAGCTGTTGATTTCACTTATATTTAGAACTAAGATTTGAGCTTTTTCTTCAGGATGCCAAACATTTTCAAGAAAACTACAATTAATATATTTCCAAATTTTTCCCATATATCACCAACACCTAAAGATTTGGGGACTTTGAGACTACTGACTTCTTTTCTCCAAAATACACTTTTTGATGTTTACTGATTAAGGTACAGATTAAACTACTGAAGTAAAGAAACAAACAAAAGGAGAGTGGCTCAAACAAAATAGAAGTTTCTGCCTCTCCCATGAAAGCACAGGACTAACCAGGCCCTTCTGCCCTAAGGGGTCATCCAGGGATGCAAATTCTGTTTTGTTGTTCCATCTGCCCACTACGCGTAGTTCCTGTGTGTAGAGAGGAGAGAGGAACCTTTATCACCATTGCATCCACATTCCAACTTGCAGGAAGGGGGAAAGAAAAGGGAGGATGTGGAAGCCCAGGACTTACAGGATGTGAACTGAACTATAAGTTGTCCACGTGACTTCTACTTACAATCCACTGGTCAGAGCTGGGTCACATCAACCCCTCTACCTGTAGGGGAGGATGGGAAATAATAAGGGCCAGTAGGTAGGAAGCCACATGTCTGTAGATACGAGTAGGTTTTTTTTTTTTTTTTTTTTTTTTTTGAGACGGAGTCTAGCTCTGTCACCAGGCTGGAGTGCCGTGGTGATATCTTGGCTCACTGCAACCTCTGCGCCCCCGTTCAAGTGATTGCCCTGCCTCAGCATCCCAAGTAGCGGGAGCTACAGGCACCCACCACCATGCCCAGCTAAGTTTCTTTTGAACTTCTTAGAATGTACATATCAGCAGCAACCCAGTAACTGTCTTTTTTAAAACCTGTTGTGAATATGTAAGAAAATATCAGTATAAGACCCATTCCAAATTAGGAAATTAATTGCAAAATTGTTCTGATGTATATAATGCATTGTTAAAGCTACCTTGCACTGGCCCCAGCTGATGAATTTGTAAAATTTTCAGAAGATTTAACGTACCTAGAATATAATAAATTGCAGATTGCAGCATAGAACGGAGAGGGAATGTGTCTGCTATACTCCTTAGGTTGTTTGGGGTGGTCCACTGGCTTATTCACTAAAAGTTTAAACCCTTGATTTTGATGATCTTGCAGGTGACACGCAATGTCATGACTGCAATTCTCAGCTTACCTCCAGGAGACATCTACAACCTCTCAGTAACTGCTTGTACTGAAAGAGGAAGTAATACCTCCATGCTCCACCTTGTCAAGCTAGGTAAGAAGAATGCACAGAGATGGGTGTGAAATAATCATGTTGGGAGAACTAATGTTTGAATCACTTGATTCAGCAAGAGCTCTTCAATTCAATGAAATAATAACAGAAAAATGGCTAATATTTTATAAGTAGAAAATAAACATTTGTACTAGCAAAAGAGTATGGTCAACTTAGCACGAGTTTCTGTGAGTGGAATATATACTGTTTTGGGGAACAGTGGTGTTCACTGTTCTTGATAAGGTTAAAGAAACCAGGTAGTCATAGGATTTTGGGGATGAGAAAACATTAGTGATTATCTAATGCAGTGTTCACAACCCTATAAGACAACATTCCATTTTCATATTAATATTATGTATTTCCCTCTTTAATATTTTAAATAGCAATTCATAGATTTGAAAATCTACACATTGATTTTTAAAATTTTATATAGATTCCTAACTCCAGTATAAAATCAAGATAAAATGAAACTAATTTATGATAAAATAATATGGATTCCCTACGTATATGTTCAGACACAACCACTCTAAAAGACATAATGAAATCACCTGATGCCTAGATATAACTAAAATGAATAAGTTAAGGTCTAAAAGAAATAAAAAGATCATTAGTCTTTCATATAAGATGTATAAAACTAAGTGAAGAAATGAACAAGTTAACATAAATTAGTTAATAACAAATAACTGAACAAGCATAGACACAGGTAGAACCTTAGAATAAAAACTAGAGTCAAAATAAGTACCAAAAGATGAGATATATTTTCATATAATGAGAGAAAGATGGAAATAACTTTAATTAAAGTAGGGGCAATACTCCAAAAGTTTATAAATGGCAGCATAGAAGCAAGCTGGCTTCACTCCCCTCTACGCAACAGAAAACCAAAACCAAATATATAGCTCTGAGATTTTCACCAGCAACAACCCAGAACTCAAATACGAGGATGAGACAGATTCCAGAACCACAGAGAAGTGAAAAACTCTGGGCAGGTGATAGGAGAATCAGGCTTCCACATTCATAAAGTCTTTCCCCCCACTTCTGTCTGGTAACAAGTGGGCAGAAAATCTTCTGCCAGCTCATATTTCTACACTGGAAAAAGTGAGGCTGAGGTGGCCCACTCGTTTTCCCACTATCTTGGGTTTCCTGGCAGGAAATCTGTCCTTGCCTTAACCCACAGGAACCATCGTGACTGCCTGAAGGGAGAAATAGCTTGAGGACAGGCAGAGAAAAAGACGTGAGGTGAAACCGCCATTCCCAATCCCAGCAACTCTGCACTGTAACTTGGCCAAAGGAGACACCAAATCAGAGTGGCTCTTCAGCAGCGCCATAGTGTAGGAGGTACATTCCACAGGTCCCTTGGGCATGAGCCCCCCAGCCAACTTTGACACACTGCCAGGATAGTTCCCTTGGGACGTCTCCTTTTCAGGATAAGCCAAACCAAGGCAAATCTGGACTTCACGTGTCATCTAGAGCTGAAATGTATGCAGTGACATAGTGGTAAAGATTTGCTAAGCAAACATAGCCAATATAAAACAAAACAAGGCAAGGCAGACAATGGAAACTGGACTAACTAGCTGATCCTTTAATGCAGACATAGATATGTACCTATAAGAAACAACATCAGCCAGGCGCAGTGGCTCATGCCTGTAATCCCAGCACTTTGGGAGGCTGAAGCGGGTGGATCACAAGGTCAAGAGATCGAGATCATCCTGGCCAACATGGTGAAACCCCATCTCTACTAAAAATACAAAAATTAGCCGGGCGTTTGGCACCCGTCTACAGACCCAGCTACTTGGGAGGCTGAGGCGGAAGAATCGCTTGAACCCGGGAGGTGGAGGTTGCCGTGAGCTGAGACTGCACCACTGTGCTCCAGCCTGGTGACAGAGCAAGACTGTGTCTCAAAAAAAAAAAAAAAAAAAAAAAAGAAACAAGAAACAACATCAAACAAGGAACTGTGACCCCCACACACACACAAAAGGACAAAGCAAAAATCCAATGACTGACCCTAACAAGATGGTGATTCGTGAGCTCTCTGAACAAGAATTCAAAATACAGTTTAAGGAATATCAGTGAGGTCCAAGAAAATATAGAAAAGAAATTCTGAAATTTATCAGAGAAATTTAACAAAGAAATTTTAAAATCAAACAAAAATCTTGGCCCTAGAAAATACATTTGCTGAGCTGAAAAACTCATCACAGCAGAATGGACAAAGGAGAGGAATAATTCAGGGAGCTCAAAGGCTGTTTGCAAATATACTATCAGAGAAGGAAAAAGAAAAGTAAGACCGAAAATAAGTGACTTCTGCCTATAAGATATAAAAAAAAATTTACCTTAAAAGTCAAATGTGAGAATTATTAGTATTCAAGAGGGAGCTGAGCGAGAAAGTTTATTCAAATAAATAATAGAAAACATTCCAAAACTTGGGAAAGATAGAAATAGACAGGTTCAGAAGTGTCTGAGAATACCAAACAGAAACCACCCAAATGAGATCACCCCAAAGCGTATAATAGCCAAACTCTCAAAGGTCAAGGATAAAGAGAAGATCCTGAAAGCATCAAGAGAAAAGATGCAAATAACAGGTAAGCAAGCTGCAATTCTTCTGGCAACAAACTGTACAGGCCATGAGGAAGCGAAACATCTTCGCAGTGCTCAAAGAAAAAACTGCCATTCAAGAATAATATATTCACCAAAATTGTCCTTCAAATATGAAGGAAAGATAAAAACAAAAGATGAAAAAATTTACCACTATCAGACAGGTCATACAAGAAATACAAGAGATTTCTTCAATCTGAGAGAAAAAGACACATGAAAAAAGAAAACTTTTCAAGGTATTAGGCTTTGGGAAAATTAAGTACATGAACCAACCTAGGATGTTCTATTACTGTAATTTTGGCACCCAATCCTTCTATTACTCTGCTGTAAAGCCCAAAAGACAAATATATATATGTTTTTGAGACGGAGTCTCGCTCTGTCATCAGGCTGGAGTGCAGTGGTGTGATCTTGGCTCACTATAACTTCTGCCTCTCAGGTTCAAGTGATTCTCCCCGCTCAGCCTCCCAAGTAGCTGGGATTACAGGTGCACACCACCCCACCCAGCTTGTTTTTGTATTTTTAGTAGAGACAGGGTTTCACCATGTTGGCTAGGATGGTCTCGATCTCTTGACTTCATGATCTGCTACCTCAGCCTCCCAAAGTGCTGGGATTACAGGCATGAGCCACCATGCCCGGCCAAAGACAAATCTTTTAAAAACAATAATAGCTACAGCAACCTGTTAAGAGATAGGTAATGTAAAGCATGCAAATTGAGGCAACAAAGTCAAAATGGGGGATGGAGAGAGATGAAGTTAAAAGGTAAATTTTTTTAAAAGGTAAACTATTTTTTTACTCATTATCTAAAATAAGTTGTCATCTCTTAAACTAGTTATGGCCGGACATGATGGCTCATGCCTGTAATCCAGCACTTTGGGGGACCAAGCTTGGCGAATCACTTGAGCCCAGGAGTTCAAGACCACATCTCTACTTAAAAAAAAAAAAAAAAAGCTGGATATGGGGACACATGCCTGTGGTCCCAGCTACTTGGGAGACTAAGGCAGGAGGATCACTTGAGCCCAGGAAGTTGAGGCTGCAGTGAGCTGTGATTGTAACACTGCACTCCAGCCTGCATGACAGAGCAAGACCACATCTCAAAAATAAGCAAATAAATAAACTTGTTATATCTATAAGATTTTTTTATAATCCTTATAACCACAGCACAAAATCATATAATCAGTTCATTAAAAATAAAAATCAAATTAATACATAATACTTAATCATTTAACCGCAGAGTACTAAATGAAGAGAGGATTCTCAAAACAACCTGAAAATAGGCAACAGAAGTAGTAAATCCGTACTTAGCAATAATAACACTAGACGTAAATGGTCTGAATTCTCAATTAAAAGTCATAGTGTGGCTGACTGGATAAAGAAATAAGATTCAACCATATGCTGCCTTTAAGAAACCCACTTCACCTATAAAGACACACACAGACTGAAAATGAAGGGGTGGAAAAAGATATTCCATGCATCTGGAAAACATACAGGCAAAAAAGCAGATGTAGCTATGCTTGTATTCAATCAAATAGACCACAAATTTAAAACTGTAGAAAAAGACAAAGAGGGTCACTCTATAATGATAAAGGGATCCGTTTAGTAAGAGGATATAACAATTATAAATATCTATGCACCCAACACCGGAGCTCCCAAGTATATAAAACAAACATTAATAGATCTAAAGGAACAGACAGACTTAATTACAATGAGAGTAGGGGTCTTCAACACTCTACTCTCAGTAACATATAGATCATCCAACAGAATATCAACAAAGAAACAACAGAGTTAAACTATACACGAGACCCAATAGGCCTAATTGATATTTAAAGAACATTTTACCCAACTGCTACAGAATACACATTCTTTTCACTGAACATGGAACATTCTCCAGAATAAATTATAGCATAGGACCTAAAACAAGTCTCAACAAATTCAAAACGTAGAAACCGTATCAAGTATTTTTTCTGACCACAGTGGAATAAGACTAGAAAGTGATAACAAGAGAAACCTCAAAAAATACACAAACACATGGAAATTGAACAACATGTTCCTGAACAACCAATGAGTCAATGAAGAAATTAAGAAAGAAATTTTATGGCCGGGCACGGTGGCTCACGCCTGTAATCCCAGCACTTTGGGAGGCCAAGGCGGGCAGATCACAAGCTCAAGAGATCAAGACCATCCTGGCCAACGTGGTGAAACCCCGTCTCTATTAAAAATACGGAAATTAGCTGGGCATGGTGGTGGGCACCTGTAGTCCCAGCTACTCAGGAGGCTGAGGCGGAAGAATCTCTTGAAAACAAGAGGCAAAGGTTGCATGGAGCCGAGATCACACCACTGCACTCCAACCTGGCAACAGAGCAAGACTCTGTCTCAAAAAAAAAAGAAAGAAAGAAAAGAAATTTTAAAAATTCTTGAGACAAATGAAAGTGAAAATACAACATACCAAAATCTGTGGATATAACAAAAGCCATAGCATGAGGGAAGTTTACAGCAATCAATGCCTTTAATATAAAAAAGTAGAAAGTTAAAATAAACAACCTAATGATGTACCTCAAGGAACTAGAAAAGCAAAACCAAATCAAACCCGAAATTAGTAGAAGGAAAGAAATATAAAGCTCAGAGCAAAAATAAATGAAATAGAGGCTAAAATAAATACAGAAGATCAACACAACAAAAAGTTGATCATTTAAAAAGATAAAATCAACAAACCTTTAGCTAGAGTAAGAAAAAAAGAGAGAAGATCCAAAGAAATAAAATAAGAAACAAAAAAGTAGACATAACAAGAGACCTAAAAAATACAAAGAATCATTAGAAACTATTATGAACAACTAACTATATACAAACAAATTGGAAAACTAGAAGAAATGGATAAATTCCTGAACACAATCTAACACAACTGAAGCATTAGGAAAAAACCTTAACAAACCAATAATGAGCAATGGGATCAAAGTCATAATAAAATCTCCTATCAAGAAAACTCCGGTCTTGATGGCTTGACCCCTGAATTTCACCAGATATTTAAAGAACTAATACCAGTCCTGCTCAAACTCTTCAAAAAAGATGAATAGGAGGGAATACTTCCCAACTCATTCTGTAAGATCATATGCCAAGAAAAACAGTAGGCTGTGGATGAGGAAAAACAGATACTATAACATTCTTGCAAATGAACTGGATCTTTTTCTGTAGCGTAATGTCAAAATAATTCTTTATATTATGACATACAACTGGAAAGTGACTGTGTAACACAAAACACATCTTCTACATTCAAAAATTGACCCTTTATTGAGGTATACATTTAATTTCTGATACTTACAGGGAAACTCGGAGACAGTATCCTAAAATCTACCACAGACAATGGAGGATGGATTAACACAAAATTGTGTGATAGACCCCTAAAGGCAGTATAAAAGAGTGGCAACCCAAAAATAAATGCATATCAATATGTAATTTTCCCAGCAGAGATTTTTATGATTTTCATATTTTAAAAATTAAGTCTATCAAATAGTAATGTGTTTTCCAGGTAGTTAATGCAATTTAGTGACATCATTTTTTAAGATGTCTGCTAGTTTATGTGTCTGAATCTGTTCATAAGAGTCTCAGGTCATCTCTGTTATTACATGTGTTCATATTTGCAGCTGTAAATAAAGACTAATTAACGGCTGTTTTATTAGTAACTTAAATACCATGGGTAGCATTGTTGACAGTGATGTACTTTTAGAAAACTTTTAGAAAATCTAAAAAAAAAAAAAAAATTTCCTCAATTTACCCAGTAATTGCATTTCTCCAGAACTCAATGCATAGGTCACTGAGTCTTAAATTTCTTTTTCTCAGATTTGCTATAACAAAAACTTTTTGTGCTGAAATACTTTAAAATTGTATAGGTACTTTGGAAATATGTGATGTATTGATTAGACACTATGGAAGTAAAAATTATATTATAGAATAATCTTAACTACTATCTTAATTTGATTTAAATGTGCCTTCTCAGGACAACTTTCTTCTAAATTATTTTACTTAATTTCCTTTTAAAAACATTCCAAATTATTAGGTAGTAAAGTACTTGCAATTTACACTTATGGTGGATTTACTCTGTTATAACATTTGAAAGTCATATGGGATGTGGGACATGGGACAATTTTTCATTTGGTGTGCTCTTAATAATTTCAAGGCAGTTAGCATTTCTAAGTCCTGACCACAGAATAGCTAATTCCCTCTGTTATGACTAATAAAAAACATTCCTTCAAACTTCCAAACACCCTCAAGGGGGCGCTAGTGCTCCAATTGAGGATCTAGGGTAGCCTCTTAATCTTTTCTGCGCTGAAGGCAATCTGCTCTTCCTCCCTTGTGGTCTATACTTAAATTCTAAAAATGTGGAGGGCACCAACTTACAAATTTGCATAATCTTTCTATTAAGCAAAAAAAATTGCCTATCTACCAATTCCAACCATTATCTTTGACTGTGTCCTCTGTGGGTGTAAAGGACAGTTCAAAAACTCATTTCTAGGTAACCGTAATTACTTGAAGATTGTGCTCATGTTCCCAATGTCTTTCTTTTTCCAAGCTTTACTATTACAGGAAGCTGTTAAGTGTTTCTCACGTCCCAGCAGTTTTCTCCCATAAAATTTCAGAGGTGGTCTTATCAAAGTAGTATTTAGTGGGACTATTGGACACTTTACTGACATTTCTATGTGACAGTATGGTCTAAGGAGCCTCAAGAATATGAGTCAAATTCATGAACTGGTACAATTGTATCTACATAGGACTATGTGTTAAAACCATGACAGTTTCCCAATCTTATCAAAACGTTTGGAGCCTCCATGTCTCCCTGATAACAGAATGAACTATGTAAACCAACTTGGAAAATTTCTTTAAACTTTTCAAGGAAAGGTAAGTTTCCATAGAAATTATTTCTAGTGAATATAACCCTCAGGATCGATAAGCTTCTTCTTCTTGCTATCTTAATATCAAATGGAATATTGTTTCTATCTTGTTCCTCTCTGAAAATAAGACAATCTGTATATGACATGCCTTTCTTATTTTCTTGAAAACAAATAATGTTGGTTTTTATCCTTTGGTCAAAAGATCAATTCTACTAATCATGTTATTGTGTCTATAAGCCCTTTCCATTTTATACAACACAATGCCTGAACACCTATAACTGCTCAACAGATACTGTTGAATGAATTGAAATTGAGGGCCTCAAAGTTGAACATTGTATTCTGGTTAATATTTAATCAAAACAAGTTTCACCTTTCAGAGAAGTGAAATAATATCTTGCTTTAGTAGTACCTGAATGATAGAGGTTTTTTTTTACAAAACTTTTATTCTAGTTGCTTTGTGTGTCTTCATAGCATTCATTTCGACACATATAGAAGTCATGTTCATTCTCTTTTACAGAAAAATACAACTTTGGCACATAGATTTTTCAAGCTTGTTTGAATTGGAATGCCATTGTTAAAGCTAGGACCAAAACTGGTTGGGCTAACCTGCAGTTCAATTTATCTGTGATAGAGCCCTCTTTAGAATGGCTCTGTCTAACTCCGGTGTTGTAGAGGGTAGGTTCTCCCTCTATGGTAAGAAACCAAACTACCAATTAGCTCAGTATAATGTAAGTTAATGCAAGATGTCATGTGCAAAGGTAGAGAGCCCTAAAAACAGTTGCCAATAAATCTCAATATTGTATCGTCAGTAAACGTCCACAAAAAGACATGCCCCAATATGGTGCTTTTCCCGGGATGTTGAACCAACCATGCCATTAGGAATTTTAGGTTGCCAGCAGTCTCACAGTACTGCGGTGGTATGACAGGCTTCTTTGACAGTCAGTCATTACAAATATCAATCAAATCTGCCTCTAAGATTTGTCATTTTGCAAGAACTCATTGGTCTGCACATGACTGTGTCTTCAACCATTAACCAATAGTATCTTCCACTCTTGGTGAATCAACCTGGATCCCTGGGCCAACTTTGAGAGGACTTGCTAAGTCTACATAAGAGAATCAGTTTCCCAACCTTAAAAAAAAAAAAAAAAAGAAAGGAAAAAAAAAAACCAGGAATGAGATGTGTTGGACAGATCACAAATAGCTCTCTGGAAATAGAATATTCATTCATCAATCCACTTAACTAATATATATTGAGAGCCTTCTAAGTACTGCTGAGATGCCAGACAGACTGCTTGTGGTAGTGATGGTCACAAAGCTGGAGGGCTATTTTCACTTTCTGTTCGCAAGGAGCTTATGATCTAGTGAAGGGGAAGACGGTAGTAAGTTCTGTACAGTGGTTTACAACAAGGAAATGTGGTGCAGGATGACTATGTGGTAAAATCTTTCTTTGAGGAGGCCATGGGGGCTAAGGTCTGAATAGCAAGAAGGACCAGCTATGAAAAGGCTAAGAAGGAGGAAGTCAGGCAGAGTGGACAGGCAGGCCCAAATATAGGTCTTTTAAGGCACGCAGTTGGAATATTATTTTCAGAGTAATGAAAAGCCATTTAGGAAACTTAAAATGCGGAGGTTGCGGTGAGCCGAGATCGCGCCATTGCACTCCAGCCTGGGTAACAAGAGTGAAACTCCGTCTCAAAAAAATAAATAAATAAAAATAAATAAATAATCTGATTTATATTTAAAACTATCCCTCTGGTTGCTTAAGGAGAAAGGGATTACTGCATCAACAATGAAAGTAGGGGAACTTATTAAAGGACTATTTGTTCCAGCTTTAAAAATAATATTCTGGCCGTGCACAGTGGCTCACCCGCATGTAATCCCAAACTTTGGGAGGCTGAGGCGGGCGGATCACGAGGTCAGGAGTTTCAGACCGGCCTGACCAACGTGGTGAAACCCCATCTCTACTAAAAATACAAAAATTAGCTGGATGTGGTGGTGTGCACCGGTAATCCTAGCTACTCAGGAGGCCAGGGCAGGAGAATCACTCGAACCCGGGAGGCAGAGGTTGCAGCGAGCCAAGATCATGCCACTGCACTCCAGCCTGGGCGACAGAGCAAGACTCTGTATCAAAAAAAATAAAATAAAATAAAAACAAAAATAATATTCTGGCCATGCGCAGTGGTTCACACCTGTAATCCCAGCACTTTGGGAGGCTGAGGCCGGCGGATCACAAGGTCAAGAGATTGAGACTATCCTGACCAACATGGTGAAACCCCATCTCTACTAAAAATACAAAAATTAGCTGGGTGTGGTGGTGGGTGCCTGTACTCCCAGCTACTTGGGAGACTGACGCAGGAGAATCGCTTGAACCTGGGAGGCAGAGGTTGCAGTGATCCCAGATCGCACCACTGCACTCCAACCTGGGCAACAGAGCGAGACTCTGTCTCAAAAAAAAAAAAAAAAAGTAAGAATAATATTGTGCTTCAAAGAAGTGGCAACAGATTGATGGTAACTTTGACTACAGTGGTTATAACGGAGATGAAGAGAGGTGGACAGAATTCAGGAGCTCTTTTTGGAGGTTGTGTCTACAGAACTTTCTGATAGGGCAGAAACAGGAAGTGAGGGAAAGGGAAATTAATGACTCCCAGGCTTCACTCTTGAGCAACTAGGACGAACGGTGGCGCAATTCACTGAGATGGAAATGACCAGTAAAAATACAGGAGGAGTATATTTAGGGTAAAGTAAGAATCAAGGATTCTTCTTTGGATGTAAAAAAAATTAAGATGACCATTGGATATCCCGGTGCAGATGTGAAGCAAAGAGGTCATCGATACATGTGTCTGAAGACCAGGGGAGAATTCTGGGCTGGAAATACAAATTTGGAGGTGTCTGGATGAGATCACCAAGTAGTAAGTAATGATAGAGAAGAAAAGAGAAGGCCTGGATCGAGCCTAGAAGAACCACCCCAGCATTTTGAAATTGAGCTTGGCAGGAAGAATCAGAAAGACAGAGTAGAAAGGATCAGCTACAGAGGTCAGAGGAAACAAACAAACAAACAAAACAGAATCGCACACCACCATCGTCAAACTTCTGCCTTACCCTGACCATAGACGTGTTTGGGCACGTTCAAGATAAGGAATCATATAACTTTAGTGCTACGAGATCCTTTGGAGGTAATTCAGTGCTATGTCCTCATTTGAACAAGCTGGACCCTAGAGAATTGTGACATGCTTTGTACATTGTTAGGTCTTGGTCCAGAAACAGTCATCTAATACCTTTTATCTATCTGCTGCTTCTATTTTCCTGGACTGGGGTGTGGCTTTTTTCTTACAAACTTCATTTTTCTATTAAAAAATTTAACAGAACAGGGAGGAGCCTTATATCCACTTTTGCAACATTCTGTTCCTCTTTTGGAATTTGGCCTTAGGGTCATTGGCTTGATTTTCTTAATCTCAGTCATAGAAAGTTTTGTAGAGATTAGAAATCTTTAAAACATAATTTGGCTATGGACAAGAAAAAAATCAAAATACTTTGAAATGTTAAGGATGTCGGGGATAGTAGGCATTTTCTATCTCTCTGAAATATGGATATAAATATAGATATGTAGAAATCTGTAGGCTGGCCAGTCACAGTGGCTCATGAGTGTAATCCCAGCACTTTGGGAGGCCGAGGCAGGTGGATCACCTGAGGTCAGGAATTCAAGACCAGCCTGGCCAACATGAAGAAACTCCATCTCTACTAAAAATACAAAAATCAGCTGGGTGTGGTGGCGGGCACCTGTAATCCCAGCTACTCAGGAGGCTGACGCAGGAGAATCACTTGAACCCGGGAGACGGGGGTTGCAATGAGCCAAGATCATGCCACTGCACTCCAGCCTGGGGAACAAAAAAGAAATCTGTAGGCTGCCAGTCAGCTACAAAGAAGATAATAAAATACTTAAGGTCTTATACTTTAAAAAAAAATTCATCCTGTTAATCAACAAATATTTATTTAGCATTTACTGTATGCAACACACTATTCTTTGTTCTGATGATACAGAAATGAACAAAACTGATAAAAATGTCAACCTTCATTCTAAAGGAGAAAAGGAGATGATAAATATAAGAATGTTAAATGGTGAAAAGTGCCGTGGAGAAAAGTGAAAGAGAATAAGAAGTGTTGTGGGGGATGGATGCAATATTTGTGGGGAGTAGGATAAGTGTCCCTGTGAAGGTGATGTTTCAGTTGGCCTGAAGGAGATGAGGGAGAGCTAACTTTGATGAGATCCTGTAGGCAGAGGCGATCACAGGTGCACAGCTCTGGAAGCAGCAGTCTTCCTGGCAAGTTCAAAGAAAAGCCAGGCAGGCAGTGTGGCTGGAGTGGAACAAACAAGGTGGAGAATCATAGATACCGGGCAGAGACGGAGCAAGGGAACAGACTGTGTAGGGTCATTTAAAAGACACTTTCCTCTGGGTGAGATGATTCTCCATTGCATGCTTTAAGCAGGGGCATTGTGTAACCTAACAGGTTTCACTGGGTCGGTCTGGTGATAATAGACTGCTCTGGGCAAGGATAAGGCAGGAGGGAATTAATTAGGTAATATGACCATACATCCCTGTTGCCTTAGACAACACCACTTTACACCTCTTATGGATCAGTTAAAAGGCAGTAATCCTCTTTAGGATTTGGGGCAAGCCTTTTCTCATGCAAAAGTGTTCCCTAGTGGACACTTTTTTTTTTTTTTTTTTTTCTGAGACGGAATCTCGCTCTGTCTCCAGGCTGGAGTGCAGTGGGGCGATCTTGGCTTATTGTAACTTCCGCTTCACAGGTTCAAGCAATTCTCCTGCGTCAGCCTCCCAAATACCCAAGTAGCTGGGTTTACAGGCATGCACCACCACACCCAGTTATTTTTTGTATTTTTAGTAGAGACGCGCTTTCACCATGTTGGCCTGGATGGTCTCCATCTCTTGACCTCGTGATCCTCCCACCTTGGCCTTCCAAAGTGCTGGGATTACAGACGTGAGCCACCGCACACGGCCTGGACACTTTTGATAAATTACATTGTCACCTTAAACTTTAGAGAACACCGAGTCTGTCCAGATAAAAAATTAACACTTGTTTAGGTCAGACTGGGAGCCACAGAGGCGATGAAAAGTGGTCAGATTCAAAATTTATTTTGAAGGTGTTGCTCAGAGAATCTGCTGATGGACTTAGATGTTGTCTGTGAATGAGTGAAAGAAGCCTGGAGACACAGAAGATTTGAGGCCTGAGCAATTGGAAAGACAGAGGTTTTATTTATCAACTTGGAGAAGATTATGGGAGAGGATGGTTTGGGGGCAATGTCAGGAGTTCAGATCTGGATGGGTCAACATTTTGAAGGTTCCTATGAAGCATTACAGAACAAATACTGAGCAGGCCATTAGATAAAGGAGCTTGGATTTAGTGAAGACTTCGGGACTGAAACATAAATTTGAGTACAGGCAGGAGACAGATGTGATGAGTTAGCAAAGACTCAATAGAGAAGAAAGCATGCTATCTAGGGCCTAAGCCCTGGGTCACTCCGACTTTAAGATGTGGAGATGGTGAGGAAAACCCAGCAAAAGGGACTGAGGAGCATTGGCCAGGGAAGCAAGAAAGAGCACAGAAAAGTGTTCTGCCCCAGGAGCCAAGGGAAGACAGAGCCTCGGTGAGTGGCTATTCCCAGGTCAAACCTGCAAACAAACCAGGTAAGATGAGAAATGAGAATTGACCAGCCATCTTAGCAGCCTAGAAATCATGTTTGATTTTGAGAAGAGGCATTTGGGTGACATGGTGATGGGAAAAAAATCTAATTAAAAGGTGTTCAAAGAGAATGAAAGGAGGTAACCATAAAATAACTAAAATAACAAAACGTTTGAGGATTTTATTATAAAGGGAAGGAGAGAAAATGCATGGGAGCTAAAGGATAAAAGAATCCAAGAGTTTTTATTTGCTAGTTTTTGGTTTTTATTTTGTTTTCAAGTGGGTGAAAACAGCTTGTCTGTAGGCCAAGCAAAATGACTCAGCAAAACAGAGAAAACTGTTGATGCAGGATAGTTAGAGGTGAGATTTGGAGTGATGTCCTTGATTGGAGCAGAGGAAATGGGACCCAGGGAGCCAGTGGAAGGATCTAGAATCTTCTTCAGGGCGACAATGACAGACAGAGTGTATGGGCGTAATGGGATAGTGAGCAGAGTGAAGGTCGTGATAGCAGCTTGTGGATGGTTTCTTCTGATTGACATCTTGTAAGATAGACACATGCATGTCCTTTAGGTTTGCAGAGGACAATAGCTGCCTTGCTACTCTTCTGATATATACCTCCACAACCAGCAGCCCCATGCAAGCATTGTTTCCTGGTTTAGGTTCTCAGAGACAGCCATGCCACTGTCCAATGTCTCTGTACCTGGGCCTGACACTACCAATTTCTCTCTTCAATATACCACTCCTCACTGCAGTCTTCTGAGTGTCACCGCGATGTGTCAACTGCCCAGAGCCATGCCAAACCCCTCTAGCACTTCTTTAACGGCATTTCTCCTACGCATCATAAGGTACTGCATATTTTGCAGGTACATGATTCCCGCCAGTGTTTTGGAAGAATCTGAAGGATGGACCATAGGGCAATGACTGTGAAGTCTGGTGCCGACCTAAATACACAAGCAAGGGCCCACTCTGGAAAAGCCAGTCTTCGGAGCAAAGGAACTTTTCAGGAGGCCTTGTCATCCCCACTTGTATGCAACTGAATGGGAAACACTCATATTTTTAAGGGAGGAAACCAAGTCTAATAGGAAGGACCCTTAGTTAGGGGTCCAGAAATGTGGATTCCAGTTCTTGCCCTCATAGACAAATCGTGTTACCATGGCAAAGTGACTCAGACCCTCTGAACTCCAGCTTCCTATCTATAAAATGAGACTGGGCTAGATAACCTTTTAGGCTCCTTCAACTTTTAGAACTTAGTTTCACACCTGCATTCAGAATCAAGCCAACAAGATTAATGACACAATGAAAGTAGTGATCTTTTTCTAAAAATGTTGCAATACATAACTTCTAACAAAATAAAAATGCTAAGTAAAAGCACATATTCGGCCAGGCACAGTGGCTCATGCCTGTAATCCCAGCACTTTTGGAGGCTGAGGCAGGTGGATCACCTGAGGTTGGAAGTTAGAGACCAGCCTGACCAAGATGAAGAAACCCCATCTCTACTAAAAATACAAAATTAGCCAGGCGTGGTGGTGCATACCTGTAATCCCAGCTATTTGGGAGGCTGAGGCAGGAGAATTGCTTGAACCCTGGAGGCAGAGGTTGCAGTGAGCAGAGATTGCACCATTGCACTCCAGCCTGGGCAACAAGAGCGAAACTCTGTCTCAAAAAAAAAAAAAAAAAAACAGCGCATAATCCTGGAACCATTGAAAAGGAGGAATTCAGATATCTGTTTTGTTTTGAAACTAAACAATCAGAAGGGTGAGGGGGTAGGAAGTGGGTGGATGATGAGAAATTATTTAGTAAGTTCAACATATGTTATGTGGGCAATGAAGACCCTGAAAGCCCTAACTTCACTACTATGCAATCTATGCATGCAACAAAATTACACTAGTATCCCATAAACATGTGTAAATTTTTAAAAATTAAAAAAAGAAACTAAGCAACGTTAAACAGGAACTTTCTCTGAAAAACTCTATCGATCTTTAGAAGTTACTTAAGGTACTAAAACTATCAACCCATCTAGTGATTCACAGAAGAGGATATTACACTTGCTATCTCTAAGCTATAAAGAATATAGTTAATGCTGGACACCGTGGCTCACTACCTGTAATCCCAGCACTTTGGGAGGCCGAGGCGGGCAGATCACTTGAGGTCAGGAGTTCCAGACCAGCCTGGCCAACATGGTGAAACCCTGTGTCTCCTAAAACTACAAACATTATCTGGGTGTGGTGATGGGCAACTGTAATCTCAACTACTCAGGAGGCTGAGGCAGGAGAGTTTTTTGTGCCCAGAGGGTAGAGGTTGCAGTGAGCTGAGACTGTGCCACTGCACTCCAGTCTGAGTGACAGAGCAAGACTCCTTCTCAAAAAAAAAAAAAAAAAAAGTAGTTAAAAAATAATGAAAATGACAGACATTTCTAACTCTTGAGAAAATTTTATTTTTATATATATGAAAAGGGCCTCATTATAATGTTATGTGTTCTCAGGTGCTAAATATTTGCCTGAATTTTTTTAAATTTCTCGGTATTGTTTCAAAATGTTCAAATTACTTGTTAAATGTATCTAGGAAGAGAATTTCCCTAAATCAACAAGAAAAGGTCTGATAAATTTCAGGTCTAACAAAGGCTTCTGCTGTTTAATATAAATATTCCTCTCTTTAATTTCATTGCATATCAATCTTAACTCACCCTGAATAATTTCTTTACCTTTTGTTTTCCTTTCAGATAGTGCTTTGTTTTGCAAATATTATTTCACCAACTTGAGCATAATTTCTGCAGTCTACACCATTTACATCGCAGATGATTCCTTTGGCCAAGTCGAATATGCTATATGACTTACACTGTTTATACAGAGTTGTTTGAGTAGAGGAAAATAAAAATAAATTTAAAAGACTTATTACAATATAGATGTTAACAATTGTGCTTTGCATATGAAGAGCATTCTAGAAGATTGCTATCAGTGAGGCTATAGATTGAAAATCAATTTTGTGATGTGGATCATGGATGACGATCATTTTAACAATGCTTTTCTACTTAATATTCCTCATTACCAATGTCGCATATTTGTAACATGACTCACCAACCTGTTCCTTATGGATATAATCTTGGCCTCATAAACATCATTCTGTAGGCAGCAAATTAATGAGTCACATTATAAGAAGAAACAATGTAATAAGTATCAGTGAATGATGGGTTTTAGACAATACACACATTACATTCTGTTCCTAGGCTAAATATTACATCAGACTATTCCCTTTGGAATTCCCAAGAAAAGGCAGAGATTTGCTGCCACAGCATAGAATAAGAATCAGACACTAGCTCCTGCTTCAGGAAGGTCACTTTCACTCCCCAGAGATCCTAGGCAACAGCCTGAGCTTCTCATAATCCAAACTAAATTAAATGGTAGAGATGGCCTTGCAGCCTTCAAGTCTGCCCATATTCTATGCATAGTACTTGATTTTCTTATGAAATTAGATTGGATTCCCAGCCCAAACCTGGAGAGGCATCATATGAGAGAGAAGAAAAGAAAATAGGGAGGACCAGCTAGCAAGTGGAACACCAGCAATGTTAGAAAGCTTTTAGAGGGTATTTAAAAGCAAACGACACTGTATCTAAACTTTGTTTTCTGAAAATAGTATGTCTATCCCATTTACCCACATACATAGGTACTCACACCAAATGTCATGGACTGTGAAATTATTTTAAACAAAAGGAAATTTTACATTTTGGAGCATGAGAATATTGAAAACGTTAAGATTGAAAATGTCACTTAGAGAGATAAAAAGCAATAGCCAGAAGATGTTCTGTAACTAGTATCTGCATGACTTTACATTATATAAAGTGTTTGTCTATACATTGTCCTAAATTTGATTTATTCTATTTCATTATTGGGATTTTCCTATCCTTCTGCTTTAGGAGATAGACTGTATTTGATATTTTATAGGGTTTTTTCTCATCCCTCATCTGCAGAAAGGGACGTATTTGGTATTTTGAATAGTGGGAGACTGGATTAGTTTGCTAGGGCTGTCATAGTAAAATACCACAGACTGGGTGGCTCAAACAACAGAAATTTGTTTTCTCACAGCTATGGAGACTGAAAGTTCAAGGTCCAGGTGTGAACAGAGCAGGTTTCTCCTGTGGCTTGCAGATGACCACTTTCTAACTATATCCTCACTTGGTCTTTTCTCTGTGCACATACATCTCTTTACTGTCTATATTTCCTCTTCTTATAAGGACACCAGTCTGATTAAATTAGGGTGCATGCTAACAGCTTCATTTAGATTAATCACCTCTTCAAAAGCCCTAATCAGGACAGGTGTGGTGACTCATGCCTATAATCTCAGCACTTTGGGAGGCAGAGGCAGGTGGATCACTTGAGGTCAGGAGTTCGAGGCCAGCCTGGTCAACATGGTGAAACCCTGTCTCTACTAAAAATACAAAAATTTGCCAGGCATGGTGGCAGGCTCATGTAGTCCCAGATGCTCAGGAGGCTGATGTGGGAGGATCACTTGAACTCGGGAGGTGGAGGTTGCAGTGAGCCAGGATCATGCTACTGCACTCCAGCCTGGGTGACAGAGCATGACTCTGTATCAGAAAAAAAAAAAAAGATACAGTCACATCCTAAGGTACTAAAGGTTAGGGCTTCAGCATATGAATTTGGAGGGAGGGGATATAATTCATCCCATAACAAAGATAGAAAGCAATCAAAATATTTTTGATGTCACTGTATTCCCTGTCATATGCAATTGCCTAAATAATATTTAGTCACTATCCATTTTAATCTTGTGCCTCTGAGGATGGTGAACATGAGTCATGTAAACCAAGGGTGTCCAACCTTTTGGCTTTTGGCTTCCGTGTAACACCCTGGAAGAAGAAGAATTGTCTTAGGCCACACATAAAATATACTAACACTGATTTTTAAAAATCACAAAAAAAACTTACAATATTTTGAGAAAGTTTCTGCATTTGCGTTGGACTGTACTCAAAGCCATTCTGGGCAGCATACAGCCTACCAGCCACGGGTTGGACGAGCTTGATCTAAACCATCCTAGGCTGTGGCAATGAGCTGACCTTGACTTCTCATGAGATGTGGGACCCCTCCAACCAGTTTTTGCCAAGAATATCCAGACTTCTTCTCCAGGCAATAAGAACAAATGCTCTAATTTATTCATTTGAAACATAGTAAGAGCTACATGTATAATTTTCAATTTTCTAGCAGCCACATTAAAAATTAGCAAAAAAAAAACACGTGAAGTTGAATTCAGCCTACTTTATGTAACCAAATATATCCAAGGTCATATTATTCCAAATCATAATCAATATAAAGAATTCTTAAAGACGTATTTTATTCTTTTCTCATACTAGGTCTTTGAAATTCTGTCTGTATTTTACATTTGCAGCACCTCTCAATTTGGACTAGCCACATTTCAAATACACAACAACTACATGTGGTTAGTGGCTGTGTTGGACAATTCACAATCCGGTTCTTACATTTTAAAACATTTCCTGGGACAGTTGCTGTCTTGAATAAGAAAATCGAATTATAAGCACTCCCAATTCAATTATATCTTGGCTTGTGAAATCTTGTAATATTAATAAGTTCATAATGATAATAACAATCAATGGTAGTAACTTTCTTGTTTCCTTTGGGACACCAGAGTTAAATTTCTGCCTGATTAATTTAGGGAAGCACACCTGTCACAAAGATCCTGAACAGTCCTCAAGCAGGTGATTTGTGTATGTTATTCATTGACCTACAGAGCTGATATGCAAACGTCTTTCAGAAAAGAGTAATAATAGATGCAGGGACCTTGAAACAATCTATTGCCCTCATATTCCACCCCACAAAAAATTTATGTGGCTGTTTGATGTCCCAGAACTTTAGGAGATTTTCCTGAGGATCTTATCACCTACAGCCACATTCTCAGCCAGAACAAAGGAAACCCTTACTGTAGTATCCATGTCATATTCCTTGGACCACTGGGAGCTCTTGCAATAATTCATGATAGTTCGTGACTCTGCACCTGAAATTTGATACAACCCCAGCATGTCTGGTCCTGACTGGTGCTTGAATCCTCCTCTTTGGGTTGATGAATCTTGACTCATGTTTTAAATCAGCCAGTAAATAAGATTTATTGAGTACCTACAGGTGGCTACTTAAAATTGAAGACAAACTCATTTATAACACATAGCCCCTGTTCTTAAAGAATCTAATAGGATCTACTAGAATCAGGCCTTCACTTATAGATTATGTAGGAAGTAATTAAAGGCAGTAGAATGTCAGAGAAGGGATAAATCATCAAGAGAAAGAGTGGTCAAAATGAGACTTCAAGGAGGAGATAAGACTTTTTCTTGACCTTGAAATGAGCAGAATAAAAAGCATACTGATTGAAGGTAAACTTGGGCTGAAATGTAGCACTGCCCACTGCCACGCTGAAGGTCAGTGAGAAGACTGGCTTTCCCAGGAGGAAGCACATCTATATGTTAGGAATCATGGTAAAGCTGAATGGATAGCATGCAGCCAATTTAAACAGGAATTTTTTTTTTTTTTTGAGACAGAGTCTCACTCTGTCCCCCAGGCTGGAGTGCAGTGGTGTGATCTCCATTCACTGCAACCCCTGTCTCTGGGATTCAAGCAAGTCTCCTGCCTCAGCCTCCCAAGTAGCTGGGACTACAGGCATCCGTCACCACGCCCAGCTAATTTTTGTATTTTTAGGAGAGACGGAGTTTCACCATATTGGCCAGGCTGGTCTTAAACTCCTGACCTTGTGATCCACCTGCCTCGACCTCCCAAAGTGCTGAGATTACAGGCATGAGCCACCACGAGCAGCCTAAGCCGGATCTCAAAGACATGGCATGTTTGCATGTGATACCACAGACAATGCATAGATAGGATTTAATATGAGCAAAATAGCTTTTTATTTTAAATGATTTTAAACCATCATTGACAAAATGAAGAAAGAACTGACTAGAGCCAGGGAAAAAGAGGTTCAGAAGTTTTGTGATGATTAATGAGTGTGATGACAAAAGTCTGGATATGCAATATAATTTAAAAATAGATTAAAGGAGGCCAGGCGCAGTGGCTCACACCTATAATCTCAACACTTTAGGAGGCCGAGACAGGCGGATCATGAGGTCAGGAGATCGAGACCATCCTGGCAAACATGGTGAAACCCCATCTCTACTAAAAATACAAAAAAATCAGCTGGGTATGGTGGTGCACACCTGTAGTCCTGGCTACTCGGGAGGTTGAGGCAGGCGAATTGCTGGAACCTAGGAGGTGGAGGTTGCAGTGAGCTGAGATCTGGACACTGCATTCCAACCTGGTGACAGAGTGAGACTCTGTCTCAAAAAAAAAAATAGATTAAAGGAAAAGGTAACAAGAGTTTTAAAAGACTGCTCTCTGAGACTGAGAAATAAAAGAAGAGCCTTAGAATTGTATCTGAGGAACAATTCTGTAGTGTGCATTTTTAACAAAGAAAATCCCAGGCTTAGCCTAACAAATCGTTCATCTATGCCCCAAACAACTTCACACTTGGTTCCATTGATTCAAGTTCCTCAGGAGTCAGAATCCCTGAAGGACATAACCCTATTAGCAATGGCAGTTATGAAGGATGTGAGAAGTGAAAATTGACCTCTGTATTTCATTAGCAGTCTTCATCAGAGCAGAAGGGGGACAATACAATGTCTGGAGGACTGGACAATTCATTACAAGTGAAAAAGGGGTTCTGACATCCATTGTGAATTTTGCTTGCCTGAGACAAACTCATCTCTTTCCTCCTTTAACTCTTCTGCCTAACCTTGTCAAGTTGCTGCAGGAAAGAAAGATGCTTCTTTTTAGTTGGACATAAGTTTAGGCTATCTGTGATAAATCATGTCAAGCATGATTTTGACATACTTCTTGGTCCTGGATAGGGCCACAATGATGATATTCTAGAAACAAGGTCCAAATCTTCCCACACAAAGATATGAACTTGTCAAAGCAGTGAAATGGCCGACAGGGCTTTTTCAAGCACTGCTAAAGGACAGGAGCTAAAGAACAGACTTAGCAGAGTGGGGCAGAAAATGAAAAACGCAAGTAACAAGCAGGAAGAAATCTACAACAGTGGTAGTTGTCTGACAGGCACATACTGGTAGGTGAAGGATGCTGTTATGTGAATCTAGCAGCAAGATACAACATGTCCAAACAAGCAATGTCGGGGGTCTGAGAGCAGGTAACAGGGACCCCAGCTTAAGACCTTGAGTTCAGGCATAACACTCAGCATACTGGGGGACCTAGAGGGAAAGACAACATCCAAAAGACAGGGTCACAGCAGAAGACCAGGAGACATTCAGGAGCGGGGAATGAGACAGTGGATGACTATTAGAACTGAGAAAAAGACACGGTTTTTTGGTCTCAAGAGAACAACGCCAGTGACTCAATTACTGGAAATAAGTATGAAGAGGACAGACAGCGAAGCTTCCTTGATGAATGGATTTATTTATTTAATAATAAATATTATGTATTTATTTTTAAGGATTTGACATTAGATAAGAGGTCTAAGATAAAAAAATTATCTCTAACATTTTATTAATCATCCAATCCTTTTCTATCAATGCTTTTCTTAAAAAATTACATTATCAGCTAGGCACAGTGACTCACACCTGTAATCCCAGTACTTTAGAGGCCAAAGCAGGCTGATTGCTGGAACCCAGGAGTGTGAGACCACCCTGAGCAACATGACAAAACTCTGTCTCTACAAAAAATACAAAAATAAGCCAGGCAGTCCCAGTTACTTGGGAAGTTGAGGCAGGAGGATCAGTTGAGCCAGGGAAATGAGGTTCCAATGAGCTGTGTTTCCACTACTGCACTTCAGCCTGGGTGACAGAGTGAGATCCAGCCTCCAGCCTCAAAAAAAAAAAAAATATATATATATATATACATATACATATACATATATATGTATATGTATATATATGTATATGTATAAAATATATACATATACATATATATATGTATATGTATGTATGTGTATATATATATAATCTGTTTAGCTTTATCTTTTTAAATTTTGACTAAATTTTCAAGCAGCCATTTTTCTGTCTGAATTGTTTCAGATAGTTTCCGGAGAAAGGAAAACAGGTTGTTGGCTAAATACCAAACTGCATCTCATCATTAGAAAAAAGCACACCAATTTCATTTTTCTCCACCTTTATTAAGTACAGATTTTTTGTTTCTCATCCAGAAAGTTCTGTATTATCGAGGCAGTGCTAACTCCAGGATAAATGATACAGAAACTATTAACATATTATGTCTATGATGAAACTGAAGTCGAAAACAAAAGTGTTTCAAAAAGAGAAGTAAAAAAATGGAAGGAGGAAAAGACAAAATATTCTGCCTTCCAAGTTAGATAGCTATTTGTATGAAATGACATATTTCAAGAGCAATAGAAACTTTTTATGGTTCTTACCTATCTATATGTGAATTTGGGGGATGTTTCACCTGCTTATTAGTGAAAGAAAAAAGAAAACACTTAGTAAATTATTTTTTAAAACTTTTTTTTTTTGCTCAGAACCAGCTCCACCCAAATCACTCTTCGCAGTGAACAAAACCCAGACTTCAGTGACTTTGCTGTGGGTGGAAGAGGGAGTAGCTGATTTCTTTGAAGTTTTCTGTCAACAAGTTGGCTCCAGTCAGAAAACCAAACTTCAGGTACTGTACCTTTTGATTTACCTTTTCTCAGTTAATTTTAATTAAGGCTAATTATCTGGGCAAAAAAAAAAGAATCTTCTGTTTCTTTGAACTATGTAAAATGAAAACTGTTTGTTCTTTTGTGTTTCAGTGATAGCAATTAACAGGATGCTTAGACCAAGCCCAAAAGATATTATGAGAACTTTTATCTTTGTCTGTATCATTTGTCCCTAATTCATAGCCACTCCAGGTCAGACAAAGGAATAAAGGAAGCAGCCCATTGAATTGATGAAGGGAATGAAGACTCTATCACATAAAATATAATTTAGCATACATGAACCAACTGCCAATTATATAAAAGGCACTGTACAGTACACATATAATAGAGTCAGTATTTGCCTTCAAAATATTTTTATATGATATGGACATTGCATACGTATAGAAAAAAGTAAAGTAAAATGTAAGTACCACAAGGGAGGTCCATACTACGGAGAGAATTTAAAAGAGATATGCATATCTAGTTTGTAAGGGGGACAGTTTTGTTGCAAAATCAAGGCTGAGAGAAGGCTGTTGCTAAAGCTCTAGAGTTACAAATGTCAGATCTGGTAGAAAGAGCTGTCAGAATGAATGGAAGGAAAGAGATGAGCCGGCAGTTCTAGGAGTGGCAACGCCACAGGGAAAAAATATTTCACAGCAAGAGGTGGAAGGAAAAGGAAGATTTGTTAGGGAGTTTACATAAGACAGAGTGTAGATTAATATATGAACATAAGTAACTGATTTTTAAAAATAATGAAGTTCATGAGATTGAGAAGAAAAAAGGATTGCTGGGAGTGCAAATCTTTTCATACTGAATGCTAAGATAATTTGCTTTGATTCCTTTCTCCTTTTGATATTCCCTTCTACAAACATATCTCTTGTTGATTTGTACTGAACAGCTGAATCTTCTCTATTCTAAGAATCCATTTGGAAAATAACTGCTCTGCCAATAATGGATTTTCTTCTCTATAACTACAGTGATGCCTTCCTTTAAAAAAACAATGGTTAGTTAGCTACTTACAACTGAGTCCTATTAGCAAAAGTCTTTCCTTAGAATAATTCTTCTATAGAATAGTGAAAGAGATGGAAGTGGAAGAAAATGCTGATGACTCTCATCTCTTTAGGCAAGCGTGTTTCAAAATCTTGTTTTGAAAAGATACTGGCTCATCTTTTGATACTGTACAGCAGTACTTGTCACTAGTCTGGCCACGGGTCCACCAAGTTGGCAAAATTTTTGACTCAAGAATAGGTCAATACTAAATGTTTCTGAGTGCAAAAAGTTGCCATGTCTTTAGTGGATGCTATATGAAAGTTGAGAATGTAGTCAAAGGGGTAGTGTCCTTAATATATAAAGAATTGCTACAAGTCAAAAAGGTAAAGACAAACAACCCAAAACAAATATTTCATAGAAAAATAAATACAAAAGCCTCTTGAACAGATGAAAAATTGAGCAACCTCATTTATGGTTAAAAAATGTAAAATAAAACCACAATATACAATTTTCACTAATAATATTGGAAAAGCTCAGTTTGAGAATGTATGGTATTGGAAAGAATGTAGGGAAGCAGGGATTGTCATGGATTCATGCCATAGGTGAGGAACTTGAAAAATGCCTGTAGAGAACTATTTTTCAATAGCTTTCAAAATTTTAAATGTGCACTTTTTTGACTCAGCACTTCAAAGAATGTTACACTAGCAAAGAACATATGAATATATGTGTATGTGTGTATGTTCACACATACATATTACATGCATACATTGTGTGTATATATGTATGTGTGTGTGTGTGTGTGTGTGTGTCTTCCCAAATTTGTGAAATGATGTTCATTGTAGCATTGTCTGCAATAGCAAAAAATTAGAGATCATTTACACATTCATCAGTGGAGGCTCACTAAAGAAAGTACTGTATGACCTTTCAATGGATTTCTATGCAGCCCTTAAAAAGAATGAAACAGCTTAACCTTCCATTTTGATGGAAAAAGCATCAAAATGCATTGATAACTAAGGTGAGAAATAAGCAGAACAATGTGTAAGCTAAGCCATCACTTCTGTTTTTTAACTATGTCATATGTGTTTATACATCCATAAAACGCATATGGGAAGAAAAATAATGCCTGACAACAATGGCTTCTTCCATGGAAGGGAATTGGTCAAATGGGGAATGGGGAAAGAAGGAAACATTTTTCAGTGCTATCCTTTGTCGTCTTGTACATTTTTTACTCTGTAAATCTATTACTGACTCAACTATGAAAAATATTTTTTAAAAAGATAGATGAGGATAACCTAAATGTATCTTATTTTCTGAAATCCCAGGAACCAGTTGCTGTTTCTTCTCATGTCGTGACAATCTCCAGCCTTCTTCCTGCCACTGCCTACAATTGTAGTGTCACCAGCTTTAGCCATGACAGCCCCAGTGTCCCTACGTTCATAGCCGTCTCAACAATGGGTAATTATACACACTAGTGGAAGCTGGTCTTTGGAAGTTCTTCCCATATTTTTCCATAGTTTTCTCACTTTTCCTTTTTGAAAAAAAAAAAAGCCATATATATATGCATATGCATTTTTTAATGGAACCAATATTCCACCAAGAAATCTCAAGCTCCAGGGTCAAAGAGTCCTTAATTTCAATCCCAAAGTGCACTTACTAACTATGGAGTTAGAGAAAGACATTGGGTGTCTCTGAGCTTTTCTTTCATCCATAAAATTGGAATAATAATATGTGGCTTCCTGAGTTGTTTTGAAGCTTAGAAGTAAAATAGTTAAAGCGTTAGTATATGCTCTCTAAATGCTACTTGGGAATTTATCAGATCTTGTTCAGGAATAGGCACAGTATCCTTATCAATCCAATTTCATCTATTTAGCCTTAGCCTTCATCTGTCACCCATCAGAGAATGACATAATTGATTACTGGGTCAAAGCAAGAAAGTTTCCAATCCAGCCAAAAGTATAAATTGGAAAATTAGAGATTAATGAAAGCTCTGGAATGATGTTGTTTCTTTCTTTATTCTTTCTCTGAGTTGTATCACATGTGTTAGTCCTGGTTTGTTAGTCTGATTCTGCAACCTGAGGCCCTCTATGAAGCTTCCTGTAATAAAGCCACTCACATCTCATCGTTTCTTTACTGGTTTAGTTTCATTTGTGTAATATTAGTCATATATGTAACAGCTATATTCAGGGATGACTGGAATGGACTGTTTTCTTTTTTATTTTTCTTTTTGGTTTCTGTTTTTAATTTTTGTTTTTTCAGAAGGGAGGACAAAATGTATACCTGTTAAATATTTTAATTGTCTCTCATTCCTACATCCTTGCACACCTTTTAAAGTATACAGTTGACCATGAATAACGAGAGGGTTAGACGTGCTGACTCCCACATAGTTCAAAATCCAAACATAATCTTTTACTCCTCCAGAACTTAACTACTCATAGACTACTGTTGACCAGAAGTCTTTCCAATAATGTAGACAGTTGATTAACACATTTTTGCATGTTACACATATTATATATTGTATTCTTACAATAAAGTAAGCTACAGAACATAAAATATCATTAAGCAAATCATAAGGAAGAGAAAATATATTTACTATTCATTAAGTGGGAGCAGATCTTCAAAAAGACCTCCCTCACGGTCTTCACATGGAGTCAACTGAGGAAGAAGAGGGTTTGGTCTTGCTGTCTCAAGGGTGGCAGAGGGGGAAGATAATCCACATATATGTGAACCTGCACAGTTAAAACCTATTTTGTTCAAGGGTCAACTGTACCTTAATGTCCATCATTCCTTGTCAGCTCCATGACAACACAGTACAACATTATTAAACTTATTTACAAATGAGAAAAATGAGGCCCGTAGGGCAGATGAAATGACTTCTCCAAATAGCAGTTAATACTCAAGTGAACAACTCTTCTGACCATGAGTCTATTGTTCTTTCTGTTTAAGCACTCTACCCATAAACTGGAGCCAAGCTGGCCCACATGGGAAATGATAAATACCCAAAACCTTAGGGATCAGATAGATGTGCTCGCTCACTCTGCAATTTTATGATCAATGCAAAAGATGGTATGAGTCCTCAGGCCCATTTTAAAGAGTTTTATGCAAACATTTAACCTACGTTCCTGCCTTTGATATCCTGTTCTTCTGCATAGTGTGAAGGAGTAGACAATGAGTAGGTGCCATAGGAGAGAAGACTTTATATAGAGTACATAAAAAGGACGCGACCCCGGTTCTTCAGGGCTCTACAACCTATTAATAGGTGTAATCTCCTGAGTTGTGCAGATGGAAAACCTCTAAACATATGGCCACGGATCATCAGAATGCCTGCTTCCAGTAATGTGTTAAGTGCTTCAGCAGATGGTAGTTTGCTAATGTCTTTTTCATATACATTATTAGTTGTAAGCAAAGTGTACAGTTGTGCTTTCTGACTTCAAAATCATGGGCATAAAATAAATTGCCACCTCTAAGCTTGTGAAAATGTTAAAAAGTGATAATGCATGATAATTGCTTCTACATTTTTAGCTTTCAAATGAATTTAAACTGTGGCACAGGTATCCTTCATTCTTCAGTTTCCCTTTATAAGAAGATTCTGAATGTTGTAGGCCTTTGAAATGGACTCAATTCTTCCAGACACCTGAATACCATTTATCAGTCTAGTTTGCAAAGTTACAGTTAACCAGGAAGAGGTCGTTGTTGGCTTGGGGAACATGATTGCTTTTATTATTGGTATCATCATAAGTTCACCTGCTCTTAAGACTAGATGAGAAACAATGAATGGTTCTGTTTGGTTTCCTATAACAGAACCTATGATGAAAATGCACGACTTATCTCTTTAGTTACAGAGATGAATCCCAATGTGGTAGTGATCTCCGTGCTGGCCATCCTTAGCACACTTTTAATTGGACTGTTGCTTGTTACCCTCATTATTCTTAGGAAAAAGCACCTGCAGATGGCTAGGTAAGTTAAGTTTTATTAATCTTTTATCCACAATCTTTAAAATATCTTTATCTGCAAATACATATTGTTTTTGCTGCCCTCAGTTGTATAGCTGTAAATTTGATTTTAGTTTTCAGTGTCTGTTTCTATTTTGCGTGTTTTCTAGACTTTTAAACACCATGTTGGAAAGTATTACCATTGACATGAGAAAGCAAAGGATTGCTTGTTTACACAAAGTCAGACCTCTTGCTATCAAATCGTGGCATTTGAAGTAGCCCATATATAGCGATCTATTACATTTGGGTACTTTCAAACATGTTTGGAGTAAAATAAATATCTATTTCTGTTCAGTATAATGAATTAATGAAAAAGGTTAATAAAAATAAAGATGACAAGAAAGAGTGGGGGGAAATCCTCTCCATAATTTTAAGCTCTTTTATTGGAAAATATTTGTACAGTTTATGATTAGGTCCATTAGTAGTCTCTATTAATTTTATTCTTATTACTCAGAGTTACAGCCAGCTTAATTTTTCTTGCAGTTAGAAAAGCCTTTGATTTATGATGTCAGTTCTTCTCTGTTCCTTTGACCACCAATGCACTGCTCATCAGAGCACATTCTCAAGTGCTTCCTGTGGCCCCCTGTATTATCAGAACAATCTATCAATTCCCTTAAAAACTGTTGCTTATTTGAATACTACTTGGTATGGGAAACTTGGTTAAAATTTATATTTGCCTAATATTAACCTGCTGAATTATAAGTTAACATGTTTCTCCTGTCTCAAAATTCTATCACTCACATATTCATAAATAAATTCATCCATCCAAAAGTGATCTAATCAGTGCCTGACAGGGCATATCCAAAGAAAAATCAGACATCAAAGCTGTCCACTAGGAACTTACCCACCTACCTGGATAGATGAATAGATCTATTTAAAGGCATAAGCTAACATGTAGGGAAAGAAGATTAAAAACAAGATCCCATGAAAGTAGAGAATAAAGACTAATTCAGAATGTGAAATTAGCTTCTTGAAGGCTGACATTTGAATAAATCTTAAAAGAATAAGAAGAGATGGGATTGCACTGTGACTTCAGTGGAGAGCTCTGAAATTACACTCACTGCTTAAAGTCAGATCTTTTTTTCTTTTTCCTTTTTTTTTTTTTTTTTTTTTAGACAAGGTCTTACTCTGTCACCCAGGCTGGAGTACAATGGCACCATCACTGCTCACTGCAACCTCCGCCTCTCAGGTTCAAGTGATTCTCCTGCCTCAGTCTCCCGAGTAGCTGGGATTACAGGCATGCACCACTACGCCTAGCTAATTTTTGTATTTTTAGGAGAGACAGAGTTTCACCATGTTGGCCAGGCTGGTCTCAAACTCCTGACCTCAAGTGATCTGCCCACCTCGGCCTCCCAAAGTGTTGGGACTACAGGCATGAGTCACCATACTCGGCCTCCTTGAGGTCAAATCTTGACTTCCAACTTGCGTGAATTTGTGTAGGTCACTGAACCTTCATGCATTCATATTACAAAATTGATGCATATATAACAGTATATGAAACAGACAAAAATATGTGCCTTCAGGAGCTTATATTCTAGTGGGAGAAATAGACAATACACAATAAAGATATAAGTGAAAACATTGCACCGTATGTTTGCAGGTGATAAGAAAAAGAAACAAAGCCAGGTAAGGGAAATAAGCAGGATCAGTATGAGAAGAGGGGCCCTGGGAGGTGGGTAGGCTTCACTGAAATAGTGGCATTGGAGCCAAGACATGCAGCCCGGGAGGGAGGTAGCCTGTGTTATCTGTGGGAATAGTGCGCCCAGTAGCAAGAACAGCTGGTGTAAAGGTCCAGGGGTAGGAGCAGGACTGGGATGTTCAAAGTGTAGCAGAATGACTAAAGTGGAGGAAGACAAGGGTAGAAGGAGAGATGCCAGGTCACACAGGACTTCATAAGCAGTTGGAAGGACTTTGGCTTTTACTCAGTAAAATGGGCATGCATTGCAGCTGGGGCAGAAGATTAACAGCATCTGACTTAGATTTAACACTTTCGTTTTGACTTTTATGTAGAAAACAGGCTGTATTGGGGCCAGGACAGAGGCAGACATATCAATCGTGGTAGCAAGGAATCCAGGCAAGAGATGGTAATAGTTCAGTCCAGAGTAGCAGCACTGAAGGCAGAGAGAAGCCATCAGATTCTGAATGTATTTTGAAAATAGGAGCAACAGGATTTGCTACTAAGTTGATGTGGAATGGAAATGAAAAAAAGGAGTTGAAGATAACTCCAAGGTTTTGGCCCTAGCACTTGAAAGAATGGAGTTGCCATCAACTGAGAGAGGATTCCAGGTCAGAGTTGGGGGAACATTAAGACTTCAGTTTTGGAAATTGTATTAGTCAGCGTTCTCTAGAGGAACAAAACTAAAAGGAAAGATATATATGTGTATATATATATATATATAATTCCCATATATATTATAATAATACTTAATAAACTCCCATATACATGCACATATGTATATTTAATAAACTCCCATATATATTATAATAATACTTAATAAATTCCCATATATATGCACATGTACACATATGTATATGGGAGTTTATTATTATTATAATATATATGGGAGCTTATTAAATATTAACTTACACAATCACAAGGTTCTACAATAGGCTGAAGAGCAGCTGAGAAGCAAGGAGAGCCAGTCTGAATCTCCAAACTGAAGAACTTGGAGTCCAATGTGCAAGGACAGGAAGCATCCAGCACAGGAGAAAGTTGGAGGCTGGGAGCTAGGCCTGTCTCTCCTTTTCGTGTTTTTCTGCCTGCTTTATAGTCACTGGCAGCTGGTTACATAGTGCCCACCCAATTAAGAGTGGGTCTGCCTCTCCCAGCCCAGGGACTCAAATGTTAATCTCCTTTGGCAACACTCCTACAGACACACCCAGGATCAATACTTTGTATCCTTCAATCCAATCCATTTGACACTCGGTATTAAGTGTCACAGAAAAGTTAAGTTTGAGATAGCCTGCAAGTGCAGGTGCAGAGCTGAGCATAAAAGCCTAATGTTAGAGACAGAATTCTTGGTTGAAGATATAAAGTTGAGAGTTGTTGGCCAGGCACGGTGACTCACGCCTATAATCCCAGCATTTTGGGAGGCCGTGGCGGGCAGATCACTTGAGGCCAGGAGTTCGAGACCAGCCTGGCCAACATGGTGAACACCATCTCTACTAAAAATACAAAAAATTAGCCAGGTGTGGTGGTGAGCACCTGTAATCCCAGCTACTTGGGAGGCTGAGGCAGGAGAATCACTTGAACCCAGGAGGCAGAAGTTGCAGTGAGCCAAGATCATGCCAGTGCACTCCAGCCTGGGTGTCTGAGTGACACTCTGTCTCAGAAAAAAAAAAAAAAAAAAAAAAAAAAAGAGAGTTGTTAGTATATAAATTGCCCTAGAGCTTTAGACCGGATGAAATTCAGGAAGTAAAAGTAAAAGAGGAAGTCCCTGGATTAAGCACTGAAACAATCAATATTAAGGTTTTCAGAGAGAAAAGAAGATAACAGTAAGAGACTGAAGAGAGGCAGCCAGTGGACTATAAGGACAGCTAAAGGAGTGTGCTGGCCTGGAAGCCAGGGGAAGACTGTGTATGCAGAAGAGATGATAATCGGCCCTGCATTAGTAGATACTTAGGAGCATTAATACAGTAATAACATAGCATAATACTCAACTTATAGGAATTGAGCAGTAAATATTAGCTCATAGTAGTAATGGTGGAGGAAGCGGTCATAGATATAGTAATGCAAGTAGTAGTATTTCTGAGCATTTTTTGTGGTACATACCACAGGTATTTAGGAGGGGGTGGTTCTGATTCTTTCAGCTAGTTTTTACAACAGAGGTTCCCATCATTTTTCGTGCCATGATCATTTTTGGCAGTCTGGTGAACCCTTCTAAGAATAATGCTTCCATCTTCTGTGCCTAAAGTAAAATTCACAGGAGGCTGCGCTCGGTGGCTCATGCCTGTAATCGCTTTGGGAGGCCGAGGCAGGTAGATCACCTGAGGTTGGGAATTCGAGACCAGCCTGAGCAACATGGAGAAACCCCATCTCTACCAAAAATTTAAAAAATTAGCCAGGCGCGGCAGCGCATGCCTATAATCCCAGCTACTTCAGAGGTTGAGGCAGGAGAATCGCTTGAACACCGCAGAGGTTGCGGTGAGCTGAGATCACGCCATTGCACTCCAGCCTGGGCAACAAGAGTGAAACTCCATCTAAAAAAAAAATAAATAAATAATAAATAATGAAATACATAGAATTATATGACTATATTGAAATATGATAATCATATTTTAAAAACACATCTGTTGTATGCCTTTTAATTAATACATTAACTGTTGATTTGTAATAGTCTAACAATTTCATCATCGTGATGAATATGACCAAAATGTCAAGATAGCAAGTCTACTATTAAAAATATGTAATTTCTATTGTTAGCAAATCCCACATGTGGATATTATAATGGGTTGGTACCCGCTTTAATGATAGAAGGGACTGCTAAAGTTAGTCACAGGTTGTGAAAATAATATGTACCTTTTTCCCACATATGTTCATAGAGTCCTAAATTCTATCCGTGGAACCCCACATTAGAACCCTTGAGTTAGAGATAAAATAAATCCCATATATAGGAAATCAACATAGGAAAATTCATTAATGATGTGTAACTTATAATACACCATGATATTATATTAGTGCATTTTTTTTCAAAAGAAGAAAATTGTTCTTGGAACACCCTAATAAGAACAGGCAGATAATTCAAATAATTAGCACATTATGCCAGTAATGTCAAAATCTCTGTTTCAGTCGGAATATTAAATCCATCGTTTCCATATAAAGAAAAAATGAGATACATGAGCCCCAATGAACTATGTTATTCATGCATGAAATTAGTCAAAAGGTAGAGAAGGCATGAAAATATGTTTACTTTTGCTCTACTTCTGGGAAAAAAAACTTCAATAGTGTTTTTACTAGCAGATTAATAGGCCACATTCTGGATAATAGGCACGCCAGAAGCTTGCCTATTTCAATTCATATCGCTCTTTTATTCTAACCTCAAGTGATGAATAATATGGGCATGAAAATATAAGAGAAAGATTTTGGAGTAAGTAAACAATCCACTTGATCTGCTATCATTGTAGAGAGGAAATCAAAATGCCATAAAACAAAATGCTACAAAGAATTTTTGCTAAAGATGAAAAATCCTCAGTTCATATATGAGAGCTTCTGTTACTATTAAAGGCTTTGTAAAATAAATAAATAAATAAATATTATACCCCAAATAGTTCAAATATTTATTTTAGAATTATGAATATCCTTTGGAAAAGGATGGTGAAGTGAATTCTTTTGGCCTCAAATGTTTTGATTTGCAAACTTGCAAAAGATTATTTCATTTTCTTTTATCTTTCTGGTGTGCATTGCATGCCAAAAAGGAGCATATGGAACTTGTATTTGCTATTTTCTTCATTTAGTGCTGTGATGATAAGCTAGTAAAGGCTCTCTTTACTTGTATGTCAAGGTGAGGGTGCTTTGTCATGCAGTAACCTTGATTTTGTGGTTCCTTTCAAACAGGGAGTGTGGAGCAGGTACATTTGTCAATTTTGCATCTTTAGAGAGGGATGGAAAACTTCCATACAACTGGTGAGTACTGTTTTGGAACAAGCTTCTGCATGGTTTAACTATGCTGTGTGTGCTCCAAAGTTGGTTTTACTGTCTTTGGGGTTAGTTTTGCCTGATTCTCCTTTTGTAATTTGAGTGATGGTAGACTTTCAATAGCCAGATCTTCACGGAGTATAATGGCTTATATAAGCTCAGTGCAGTTCTGAAGTGGGGAAAGCATCATAGTCTGCTCTGTATTTACAATATTAAACAAAGGACTGAAACAGTTGTGCACAGGAGCCCATAGCTGTGCTGAAGAAGGGCTTAAATGCAGGGGCCACACTGAACAAGTGGTGGGTAAAGTCACGAGAAGAGATTCCAGTGAAGCAGCATGAGACACAGCAGCATCTCCATTTTATTTTATTTTATTGTTTATTGTTTCGTATTTTAGGGGGAGACAGAATCTTCCTCTTTGGTCAACCAGGCTGGAGTGTAGGACGATCTTGGCTCACTGCAATTTCTGCCTCCTGGGCTCAAGCAATCTTCCCACCTCAGCCTCCTGAGTAACTGGGCCTACACGCATGCACCACCACATCTGGCTAATTTTTAATATTTGTAGAAATGAGTTCTCACTATATTGCCCAGGCTGGTCTCGAACTCCTAGGCTGAAGCGATCCTCTCACTTCGGCCTCTCAAAGTGCTGGAATTACAGGCATGAGCCACCATGCCCACCCAGCAACTCTATTTTAAACTCACATTTCAGTGCCTGAGGAGAATAAGAGTCATGATTTCTGTTAAAAAATTATACAGCCCAGGCTAGGTGCAGTGGCTCACGCTTGTAATCTCAGCACTTTGGGAGGCCAAGGCAGGCAGATCACAAGGTCAGGAGTTTGAGACCAGCCTGGCCAACATTTGAAACCCCATCTCTACTAACGATAGAAAAAATTAGCTGGGCATGGTGGTGCACACCTGTAATCCCAGCTACTTGGGAGGCAGGAGAATTGCTTGGCCGGGGAATTGGAGTTTGCAGTGAACCAATATCATGTCATTGCACTCCAGGCTGAGTGACAGGGTGATTATGCAGCCCAGTATTCATTTCTCATGCTTACAAATAAATATCAAAGCCAAGGAAGTTTCATAAGAAAACATGGCTTCATTTTTCCTTATGCTTGAGTATTAAGGACCTGGAGTGAGGAAGTGTTCGAATTTTAAGGAGCATTGTCAAGAGATTAAATTGGTTGACATTATACCTTGACAATGATAGATGAAAATTAACAATTCTATTAAGTTCAATTACTGTCCAACAAAAGTACTAATTAAGTAAATATTGAACATGAAGCTAATACTACTTATATGGTCTAGTTTGTTTCTTTTGCAAGCAATGATGCAAAGTATATGTAAATGAATATGTCATATTAATCATTGTTATTTCTTTCTGTTTTCTAACTCCCTAAAATGGTTAATCTTAAAGAAATATATATGGGAGACTGGAAATTTTACAGAATCAATGAGGGAGGGAGAACTTTATTTAGGATATAAATTTTACTTTCCTCGGTGTATCCGATACTCACTCTAGTTGAAAATCTAGTTGAAACCAGATTCTTTTTAAAAATACAGTATGTTGTGGCATTTTAAAATTGTAACATGAGTAGAATTTTACTATTAAAATACAATTAACCCAACTGTGAAGAAAAAGAAATCCATCAACCCTTGATGGTGTAAAGTTAGGAAACATTACTAAGTTTGTTCAGATATATTAGCACTCTTTCCAAAATTAAGAAATTGACTCGCTGGTACTTGTTTCTTGCCTGGTTCACCCTTTTAAAAGGCTCCGTGGCAGAGCAGTGATGAGTGACCCATCTAGGAGCCAATCCGATTATATGTATTTAATATTTGTGACTCATGAGAGTTATGTATTAACTAACTTCACAGCCAGTCACAATTCATAGAATTTATGCGAGACCAGTCATGGGAGAACTGAGGCAAAGAGAATTCACTTCAGGATCATCCTATAAAATCAAACACATTTTCCTGCAGCTCTTCACAGACAGTTTTGCAGACCCTAGCATTTTCTAGCTGACTGAGAATAGATATCTCAGTGATGATTTGTAGTAACTGAAGTGACAAGGTGACACTATTTTTTCCCCTAATTCTCAGAATAACTACAGATGCCGTCACAGGATATTTTTATATCTATATTAATGGGTGTTCTGTTTGACAAGTAGTTTGAATATCTGAAACCAGGCATTTTAAATCAACAGTCTGACTTAGAATTTAGGTGAAACTAAACTATTTTGCTCCTGCTTAGATGAATATCAGTGAGGTCACAGTCTAAGTAGTTAATGAGCTATTTATCTTGAATGAATGATATCCAAGTATCATCCATACCTCTGTTTCAAGGGTTATATTTATAAATTTTATGGTAATTTAAAAATACAGAAAGTCACACTTAGTAGTGCAGCTTTATAAGAATGTCTCTTAAAAGCTTAGTCTTCACTGGAATCAGCACATGTAAACTGACCATTTTTATTTTCTCACATAAGCTGCTGTTTAGCTATCACATCATGTTACAGAGGTTTCTTAAAATAGGCTTAACCATTGGAAGAATAATTCCCAAGAATAAGACTCAAGATAAGTAATGAGGCATTTAAGTGCTTTATTTAACAGAATACGAAATGTAATCACCTAGTAGCAGTCTAATTGACACAAAATAAGCAGAAAGAAATATATCTGATTACAATAAGGTCATGTGTGAATAAAAACTGATTTTATCAATATTGCAGCATTTAAGCCCTCACATTTATATTTCACAGGATGGATTAATATTTAGTTGTAATTAAGGTGTTTGTCATATTAATTGATCCCAGTAGGTAATTAACTGGTATCTATTCACAGTTTATATTACTAACTCTTGCAACTTTTTCGTCTTTCCATCTGTTATCTATTAATGCACACAGGCGTAGGAGTATATTTGCTTTCTTAACCCTGCTACCTTCATGTCTTTGGACTGATTATCTTTTGGCATTTTATATTAATCCTTGGTAAGTGATTTTTTTTTTTTTTTACTGTTTAACACAGACTCTTTAAAAGTTAGCTTTCAAGGAGTAAACAAAAAGGAAAGTTTCTTTTTGACTACTTTATATGTTCGGTAACACCTAAAGTTATTAATCATGTATTGAAGTGGATTAAAGCAATTAATAGTACAAAGATGTTAACTATAATGTTTTCTCAGTTAAATTTATTTCTCATGATGTTCTTGGCAAGGTTTTTTCCCCCGTTTAGTACTAGTTATTTGATTCTTCATTGAGTCAATCCATTGGCTTTCATCTTTATAAATAATGCTTTCCATTTTCCATTATCGTCTTCATCCATTAGAAAGCGCCAAACTTCCAAGGTAGAAATGCATTAAGATGCCGTAATCAGAGTGTATTAATAGTCTGTATCTGAGGGATCCTTGTTTTTATAATAATGCTAACTCAGTGACTATTGAACAGCTGACTATGTGCAAGCCTCTTTGTATAATTATCTTATTTAATTCTCCCCGCAATCCTTCAGAAAGTATTATTAGTCCCATTTTCGACATATGGAGGCTTGAGGAGATTAACTGTCTTAATAGCACTTTCCACTATATAGAAAATCCAGGTTCCAAACTCAGGTCTCTCTGAAATCTATTCTGCCTCTGTAAAGAGCAGTCTTCTTTAATTTTATTTTCTTGACTTATGGATCATTTTAATAATCAAATCCTGAAGTGTTCCTTTTGACTTTTTAATATGTAATAATACTAGTAACCTTGAATTATGAGACTAAAGAATCAAGAACTATTTCTTTTCTGTGATGTAAGATAAAGGTAGCAGTTTCCCATGGAACTGACAAAAAGTCATTGTCCTTAAATATTAATACCTAGTGTTTAGGTACTAAATTATGTACAGACAGAACCATAAATGTGGACAACTTGAAAAGGTCTCAGAAGAAAACAATAAAAATATAGACTGGAAAAAATAGCTTATGGGGTGGGGGTGGGGGTATGAAAAGCAATCTGGAGAGTTTATTTATTCAAAAAGACAGTTGAACAAACGTTCTTCAGCTTCTCTAAGGACAGAATAAATACAGCTGGCAGAATTTAGGATTTCAAGTTGCAGTGGAAGAAACATTAAAAAGGATTTCCTCGAAATAGAGATTGTTAATTCCAGAATTCATATCTTCGTTTAAAAAAGAGAGAGACTAGAGGAAAGCTTTTGAAACAAAGTAGACATGATGTATAAGTAATAAAGTCAGAAGATTGTGCTAGATGCTGAGGACCCATTCACTGTTATTCTAAGTTTGTTGTTATTACAGTTTTTAGTATAGGGCTTCAGCACAGTCGACTCAATATTTTCAGTATTTGACATCAAATAGTTTTCAGGTATGTGTAGCACACATAAATTCCATTTTTACCTTCAAAATATATATTTACTTTTAACTGAACATCTACCAATCCTTCTCAAATAGTCTATCAATGAAATACTGATAGCAAATACCCATAAAGCATCCCAGGTTGCAATTAAAATGAAAGAAAGAAAGATGAATATATTATTTCCCTGCTTAATTCTCTGAGACTTTCTCATTTTCCATAGTTCGTTTTTAAGCTTCTGTAAGGTAGGCCTGTGCAAATAAGCACATCTTCCTTAATAGGCCTCACTGATGAACCTACCTTCAAATTTCAGCAACCCTCACAAGGTCTGCTATTTATAGTACCAATCAAATAGCATGAGACCCAACTTGTGGGGAGAAAATACCCTTCAGTAGTTTTTAGAAGAATCACCTTGAAACTATAAATGGTTGTCTACAGGTGAGAAGAGAAGGCAAAGGATAGAGTTCCATGCTTTCTGTCACTTCCAGTAAATTTCACACATAACAACTAGTGAAAACATACTAGATATAAACTGTCTTCTTAGCCCTAGGCTAGTATACTGGCAGATACAAAACAAGTGAAATTCATGGTCCCCGCTCAATGAAGTACAGCTTCTACTCACACAACCACTCAAATTCCCTGTTTGCTTCATCTAATCACTTGTGGTTATTTTCCCCTGCTCTCATTGGCTAAAGAGTCATTTTTAATCCTCCTAATGATGTGTTTGTCTTCATATTTCACTTACCCTGTTAACAACAGTTGCAAATAACAGAGCCATCTCCCCCGATGCACACGGCCTAACACAATGTTCAACTTCCTTTCTCAACTGTCAATTTCTTGGAAATACATGTTCCTGTTGATTTTCTAAAACCCATCTGATGACACTAGTGGTTTGTGTAAAAATCAAAAAACTCTTTCTCTCTCTCATAGTGTTGCTCGAATCTTTTCCCGGGTTGGTAGCAGAATCAGTGTGGAGGACCAATGCCCAGTTAGGTTAGTCTCAGGATCGTGTTCTGCAAGGATTTCTGACTTTCATAACTTAGACTATATTTCCTATTGAAAGAAGTCATTTAGATTCAGTGTTACTACTTTTTATTTTTATTTTTATTTTTTTACTGCCATAATGACCCTCATGCTGTACGCAGGTTTTCATCTGCTTGTTCTCAACCCTAAGCAGATGGCAATTTGAACAGGAAGTGACGTTTAGTTGAAAATGCTCAGCTTCACTCATGATGATTGCATGTTCTATTTGAAGAATGATATAATCCTAAAGTCCTTTTTAAGATTTGGGAATGGTTTCTGCCTAGCTCATCAAAGAGTAAGCAGCACTGACAAAATTGGAGACTTTTAGAGTTTTCTTTTGTTTTGTTTTAACCATTATAAATCCCATGTCCTTGCTATTGCTTCTTCGGAATGAATTGCAGTTAGGATGGCTTTCCGAGACTGTCATAACCATGATGAACTCATGCAGAATGTAGCTTAACTTTTTGAAGTCATTAGGATTTTGAACGTTACCTAATAGAAGTGAAAGATAACAAAATTAAAAGTGCAAAATCCTCTATGCATATATGCTGTATGTATGTCTGATGGGGGTTCTTTATTGATTTGGAAAATCTTTTGCAACAAAAAGGCGATACCCTACATGTCACACAAAATCGTCACTGTAACATGGGCACACATTCGCTCTTTCCAGAATGTGCTTAAGTTAAAATTGCTAGCAAAACCTTAATTTGCATAAATTTGATGCTGGTTTTAGTCTTGGAATTAACACAGCAATTGAAAATGTAGGAACATTTTATCAGTGTTGCTGTGAAGTTTCAGAATTCAATCCTGTCACGCTCCACAGCCTTAGGATACAGAAACCCTTCGGAATCAGCAAGATCTAAATAAAACAATGAAAACTGTGTACAAATCATCATTACTTATGAGAATATGTATATGATAATATGTCACACAAAACATGTAGCACAATTATACATTATATTGAAAGTTCATTCCATAATGAATGAGAGTGAAAGAAAAAAAATGTGTCTCTCCCGCATGAATCAGGTTTCTACACAGCTGCCGAGTTGTAGCAGCTTAATATTTCAGCACTGAATTTATTCAGTGTTACCCTCTCACACATATTTGTTACTTCCTAGTTTCCTTTAAAGTCTGTTTGGATAGGAAAGTATTTTTTTGTTCACTCTGGATCACAAAATATGTTGGCAGCCTCCTGACTTTGCAGAGCTGTTAGTCATCTCCTCTGACATTCTGCTTTCGGAAAGCACTGAAGTAATTGGCTTTTACTGCAAAAAGAAAATGTGGAATTCCTAAAGCTAACTAAATTACCATCACAGGGGCTGAATATAAAACATGATCAATAAATATTCCTTTAGGCTTCCAAATGCCTGTTTGATACGGCTATGTCCAACATGACAGTGTTTTGTGAGGGGATCAGGGAAAGAGAGATTAAGGACTGAACAGTTTTTCTCTCTAATCTCCAGTATGGAAGATAGAGGATGAGAAGGAAAAATAGAATAGGAACCATTGAATGGATTGCTTTCGCTTAGAAGTGGGAGGAAATTAAAACTACCTGAAACACAAACACCACTTGCCTTCCTGGATGTGTTTCTGTACTTCCTGACCTGCGTTACTTTCTCTCCATCCACAAGTCCCATTTTTTTCAATCAGAACATCATTAGCCCAAGTCTAGTATCCAATTCTTTAAGGAATCATTCAGTGAAATTCTGAGGATAACATGGAAGAGATATTTTGTTTCAGTTCAATTGAATAGGCATTTATTGACCACTCACTATGTGTTTCATTCACTATATTCAGCCCTGGGGGGAGGCTATAGCGTAGCAAGGTGTGTATCAGCAACTAACAGTCACACAGTGTGAGAAACTCTCCATTGCAAAGTGCTGTGAAAGCACAGACAAAGTAGTGCTTCATCCTGCTAAAAGCTTTCGGGGAGTGGAGATATCCAAATACTCATAATTCTAAATATAAATAAATATTTGGACACATTAAAGTACTAAGATCACAACTGGTTATTTACCATGGACTATTTATTTTCTGAAAACTTGGATGCTTCCATCAAAATTATGTAAAGATGTCTGAAAATTACTTACAAAAAAAAGTTTGCTATAATGTCACTCATACGATCATGTTTTAATATTTATTATTTATAGAAGATAATAAGAATACAATCACAAAGTGCTTCAGTAGATACTGTTAGACTTCGCTAACTTATGTGAGTTATCTTGGTTGGGTGAAAACTGTTAGCCTAGTTATCCCCTAAACAAATGTGACTAACTAAAGCATGCATTAGCATTTCCTGTGTTTGAGCTTACAGACCAGTAATGATGAAGGGCAAGCAGGTAATAGGTCCGGTTCTTCAGAGAGCTTAAAAATTAGTTCAAGGTGGAGTAAAAACAATGCCATAGTAGAATTATATAATATACACATCCACACTGACAGCACACATTCATATCCCCAAAGAAAAATGTCAGAAAAGGTTATTTTAGTCTTTAATTAAAAAAAAAAAAGAAATTCCACCCTCTCTTTATTAGTTCTCCATTTTATTCTCCAATTCTCCCTTCCTGCCTGTAGAAACTGGAGTATTCAGGTGGTAGATAGATATTCCTATATATTTACAAATTGCTTGAGCAACCTCATCGACAGCAGTTAGATATTTTATGTCTAGACTCAGTTTTTAGCAAATAGGAAATATAAAGTGCAGATATGTTCACGCAATCTAGTAGAGTTTTAAAACATGAATCTAAAATTATTATTATCTTCTCATTTAAGGAAAAGTAATTAAACAAACCTGACGTGTTTAATGAAAATTAAATTGAGGTAGCTGATGTAATTATTTAAAGCTCTTCAAGTTTAATTATTATGTTAATCAATTCTTTTGCCCAGATAAATTTGTCTTTTCTTTTTTAATTATTAGGAGTAAAAATGGCTTAAAGAAGAGGAAACTGACAAAGTAAGTTTTTCTTACTATGTCATTTAAAAGGATGTTTGTTATAATTATCTTAACATTCCAATTAAAGATTGTCTTCAAATAGAAGGGACGCTTAAGAAAGAGGCAAATGCGTGTTGCAATAGCTAAGCACAATAATGTATTGATCATTTATGCCTGAGTGGCAATGACCACTAGAAAAGTGCATCACAGAAATCACATCAGGAATAAGGACAATGTTTATCATATCAAATCTGAGAGAATGGATTGTTAGTGATTTTTAAAGTCTTGGAGGAGGAAGTATGGTATTCTAAATATAGTATCTGAAAAATCTAATATTTAACACATCAAAGGGTTTTAGAAATCCTTTTAGTATTTTGAAATTCTGTGTTTATTGCAGGAAAAGGCTTATATGCTATTTGATGTTATAATAAATACTTTGATAATGCTGTCTCAAAAAACCTGAATAATAAGTAGAAAAGATAATTACTCTACACTGTGGTTTTCCTTATCTATTGAACCATTAAGTCAGAAGAATTCTGATTGTGGTGAGTGAAAATTAACCCTCAGTTGATTTCAAAAGCCTGTTAGATTATCACCTCCATGCCTTTTCTTAGCTATAATTCTACATATGAGAAATGGAACTTTCCTTCAAATATAATTTGTTCTTGATACCTGCCTAGTATAACATTGGTGAATTAGTACAAGAAGGCAGTTAGGGGGTTCAGCCAGGCCTGTGGCATCTATGCTTATGGAAATAAATCATGAATAATCCATGACATAATCCAAAAGAAAAGTTGATGTAAAAGTGTTTCTAGTTAGTCTTGAGTGGCATACAGTTTTATGGCATATATGGAAACAGAATAATGTTTTCTAAATCAATTTCATTTATTTATTTATTTATTTTTATTCATTTATGTTTTTTGAGATGAAGTCTCGCTCTATCACCCAGGCTGGTGCAGTGGTGCAATCTCAGCTCACTGCAACCTCCATCTCCGTGTTTCAAGCAATCCTCCTGCCTCAGTCTCCCAAGTAGCTGGTATTACAGGCACATACCACCACGCCTGGCTAATTTTTGTATTTTTAGTAGAGACGGGGTTTCACCATATCGATCAGGCTGGTCTCAAATTCCTGACCTTATGTGATCCATCCGCCTCAGCCTCCCAGAGTGCTGGGATTACAGGTGTTAGCCACTGTGCCCAGTTTCTAAGTCAATTTCAAACCAGTGTACATTCCACTGGCTCGTACCAACTGTTGTAGGAGAGGTAAGACCAGAGTGAATAGATATAGGAGAGATAAGTTGACTGGGAGGGATGATTTCACAGAAACAGAAACACTTTGTTACCAAAAACTATTGGTTATGTTGGCAAGTGAGCTAGAGATGTAGACTGGATCATTTAGAAGACAGTGTTCTGGGACAAAAAGGAGACGCTATCAAGGCTTGCTCCTCCCATGACTCAGGCAAAGAAAAGAAGGAGAAGGAAGACCCAGACAAAAGATATGGTAGAGATTAGGAATGGTAGAACATAGCCACAAGCAAAAATAACACACACATTAATTCAGCTTCTGCCTTCCCCTGTCTCATTTTCCTCTGAGTCTTCTCTCCTCTAGAAGACATTTCTTGAAAGGCTTTCTCTCACCTTTTTATTTGCCTTCTCTACCATTTCTCTTTCACTCCAAACGCCCCACCACTACCATGTCCGCCTGGTTCCCATCTTCTGTCTCCACTTGTCTTCATTCCATCATTCCTTTCCTCCACCTCCTCTTTACCCCTCTCCCTGTAAATGTTTGTCCTTTTGGTCTCTGCTCCCTTCTAGCTTTCTTTTTCTTCTCCTCGTCATTCTCCTTCTTCTCGCTTATGTCCATTCTCCTGTTTGCTCTTCTTTCCTCTGTCTCTCTTTTCTCTGAGCTTCTTGCTTTTACTTCTTTTAACCCATAAATACTTTCTTTGGTTGGCCTTCAGTATACATGTGCCCATTTTCCTGGTAACAAGGTGAAAGCCAGGGTTGTTAAATCCAACTTTAAGGTCGATGTACTGCCCAGAGACAGCAGCCAGAGATTGCAATTCTAAGGGGGTTCATTCCAGGAGAGGAGCCCCAACTTTAGCCATTCTTTTGGAAGGATAACAAGTTTGAAGTGGGAAAAGCTTTGAACTAGGACTTACTCTCCCTGGATTCCAATGAGAATTCTACTGCTTAGTAGACATGTGATGTTGGGCTACTCATTTATTCTCTTAGCCATGGGCTCTCTCAGCTGGAACATGGAGCTAACGTTGTCTGTCCCTACCTCAGGGATCGATTAAGCAAGATAACACATGTGAATACTTAGGAAGTGTAGTGTGTTTTATAAATGAGTTATTGTTACTCAGTAAAAACATTTAAGTTGAAAGGTATTCTCTGGAAGATATAATGTCCTCTACAATTTACTAAAATCTCAACATAAATGAATCCATCAGGTTAGCTAATCAACAACTTTAAACGAGCACTATTAAATACTATGGATTTGCTAATTGGACATAAGACCACAGTTAAGCCAGGCGCAGTGGCTCATGCCTGTAATCCCAGCACTTTGGGAGGCTGAGGCAGGTGGATCACTTGAGGTCAGGAGTTCAAGACCACCCTGACCAACATGACGAAACCCAATCTCTTCTAAAAAATACAAAAATTAGCCAGGTGTGGTGACACTTGCCTGTAGTCCCAGCCACTTGGGAGGCTGAGGCAGGAGAATCACTTGAACCTAGGAGGCGAAAGTTGCAGTGAGCCGAAATAGTGCCACTGCACTCCAGCCTGGTTGACAGAGTGAGACTCTATCTCAAAACAAAACAAAAAAAACAGAACAAAATATCACAGTGAGATGATGTAAGCTGAGTAACATGCCACAAGACCAAGGGAAGGGCCAACTATAAGGACACTGCCAAAGTGGAAAAGCTTTAGTTAGATGACAGAATGCGGCATTGTGCCGAAGCAGAGAGCTACTTTAGAGAGCACTTTGGTTTAGGTAAGCATTGCTTATCCAGAGGGGATAAGGAGCTACAGGAATCTACAGGAAATTAAACTTCATTCCTATTCTCAGAAAAAAGAAAAAGAAAGAAAAATGTGAGAACTTCTGTTTCAGATGCAGAAACATAAGCTCAGATGTGTTACTTGATTATACCTCTGAGCCATTTTCCATACATTTATAGATATGCAAGCCTCTAAAGACCGCTCACTCCAGTGAGACCCTGGGAGCTTTCTGGACAAGTGTTTCATCCCACTGATCCTGCCTATGCTTTGGGTAGACTGTAGCTAGCAGCACAATTCCTTATAGTTGTAAACCTGCTGAAACTTACGAAGTTCTTTATATACTATACGTCAACCTTGTAGATATAACTATAGTATTTTATAGATGAGAACAGTGACTCTGAAGAGTTAGCTGATTCTCCAGGATAACATAGTCTATAAAGCAAAACCATAACTCAAACAGGTCTTTGGAATCTATGCCTTTGTTACTTTCCATATGCCAGAGCTTTCTAGAAGCAACATATATGGGTGTGTGTCTGTGAGTATGCATGTATATAGTACTATACTTCCAGAGTAAAAGCCAAGTGAAAATCTAGAGATTTCTCCTATCAAAGAAGTTGGATATATATGCCCTTCTTTTCAATTGCAATATATTAAGGATTGGTAACTTGAACCAAAAACAAGCAAACAAAAAAGGTAACTGCTAACCTTAGTGAAGTAAAACTTCTATTTTCTCCAAGAAAATTAAGAAATATGATATTGAACAATATATAATACTATCAACAAGAATTTTAAAGTGTATATATTTCTTTGTGTTTGACAAAGCCCGGTTCAACTGGATGACTTTGATGCCTACATTAAGGATATGGCCAAAGACTCTGATTATAAATTTTCTCTTCAGTTTGAGGTGAGTTGGTTAAAGTCTTTTCTGCCTTCTGCAATGGGAAGGGCCTGGGAATTGTGAGGTTTGTGTTGGGGTCATGCTCCGCTCACTGGCAGTGCTTGTGATGTGTTTGCATAACAAGAAAGGCATTGTCCTCGGGGTGCTGATCTGCTGGTTCAGAGCAAGGATTGTCAACCCTTGCTTAATAGGCAAGACCTCAGATGGCACAAATGAGGGGAAGCAGGGAATAGGTGCAGGTACTGAGGTGAGCAAGCATAGGTAGAGTAGAAGCCATCATTGAAAACCAGGGAACTTGAGAGTATAAGAAGAAAAATGCAAGCTGAGGCATGAAGCCTGAGACAGAATTTCCTTTCAGGGGATTTGTAGTGTGTTTCTCCTGCTTCTTAGGCCACAGTAGGGGTGGATAGTGAATGAAACTGACCCCCTTTGTGTCCTGGGCACATAACATCCTGGAGCAGGGCTTTTCACACTGCAGGGCTCCTGGCATTCTACTTAATACGTTTTGTGCAGTTTTATTTTCTTTCCTTGCACAAATTGGGGAAATAAATTTACACATGATTTGTGTTAAGAAAAAAATTGCCAACATCTCTTTTTTTCTGAAGGACACATATTTCTTTGGGCCTAAAACCATGTGTCAGAAGAGATGGAGGTGAGTGAGTCTAATATCTCAGCAGTGTGGGGAAGATAATTAGTCCTCATTTTTTCTTCCCACATATTTTATACTCATAGCATAGTCTAAATGGCCTCTCATCCCTCAGGTTTCTATGGTATGCCTTGAGTGGTCAGCAATTCAGAGAAAAGGGAAAGATAAAGTAATTTTTCTAAATTCTGTAGTTTTTTTGTTTTTTGTTTTTTTGTTTGTTTGTTTTTTATAAAGTCTTTTAAGTGCTCTTTTCTATTAAGGTAGCTGCTTTTTCTTCATTTGTTAAAATCATTTCTTCTTTCCATTTATCAGCCAAGGACAGCTTTAGTCTGCAAAAAGCATCAGTGGTCCTGATATGGACAGACTAATGGGAAATTTGAGGATGAGAAGAATCTCATACATTACCAAATACAAAGACCCCTAACTACCACCTGTGTCCTGAAAAATTCCACACAGAGCCTGCTCAGTTAGCCATTGCATGCAGGTGCATAGGAAATTATAGATGCTACCCCAAATGCTATATCTCAAAGAAATCCAATTTGAATTGGAAATGAATGATGAGGATGGCATTCCAGAAAGTATATCAAGAAAAGGAGGATTTTTTTCTAAGCAAACATGAGGCAAAACTGAAAAAAATAAATAGATGATTCTGACAATAGTCATAGAAATTATGATGCAGCTACACTTTTAACCTTATTAAAGACACATTTTCTTTTGCTTTTTTTTTTTTTTTTTTCTGAGACAGAGTCCCACTCTGTCACTCAGGCTGGAGTGCAGTGGCACAATCTCAGCTCACTGCAACTTCTGACTCCCAGGTTCAAGCAATTCTCTTGCCTCAGCCTCCCAAGTAGCTGGGATTACAGGTACCCACCACCATGCCTGGCTAATATTTTTTTGTATTTTTAGTAGAGACAGGGTTTCACTATGTTGGCCAAGCTGGTCTTGAACACCTGACCTCAGGTGATCTACCTGCCTCAGCCTCTCAAAGTGCTGGGATTACAGACATGAGCCACCGCACCGTGCCTAAAGCCACATTTTCTTAATTCCTTCAAGATGACATGCCCTCAGAGGCACAGCTAGGATCATTACTTCTGCTGGCAACTCACGGTTTATGTCTTGAAACCCAAGTGTAACTGTTACTGTTTCTGAATTGCTTGACTATAAAAAATTCAAGAAGTCATTTTCTAGTAAACATAGTCTTTTAAATGTGAATAACAAAAACATGGCTCAAATTAGTTTAGACTAAAGGAATGGTGGTTTAAAGGATGCTAAGGTATCACATACAATCAAAGAAAGGGCTGAGTAGCTAGACACGAGGAGAAGGGGTAAGAAGCACAGTTTGATGAATGACTGGAGCCAGGGACTAGAACCCTGCAGGATCCCCCTCTATTTCTCATTTCTGCTTCTCTCTGTCTTGGCTTCACTTTGTTTCACTGAACACCAACCTCTTTTTTCATAGTGGAAAGCAGCCAACAACAACCCTTGAGCACCACATCCTTTCGTTTCCATGGTTTCCAAAGGGAACGATTGTCTCTCTTCCTTGTTTGTAGTTAAATTAACAGGGGGGGATTCTGACAGACAAGCCTGTGTCACGGTGCCCATTCAAACCAACTGCAGCCAGAAAGGCAGAAGCACATAACCTCTAACTGGAACCATGTGGCTCAGTTAGCAAAACCTAAGAAAGGCATTATCTCCAATAAAAAGAGAGTATTGAGAGAACCAAACGATGGTGATTAGCATGCTCTCTTTAGATATTACAAAAACATGAAAAGCAAAATTATAAACTTGATGTCCTAAATGTTCAATTTATAATATGCTGAGGGCTTTTATACATTCAATGGACAGATGCATACATTTAGCCTGATTTCATAGTGTGACCAGTGTGACCAGGTGACAGGAGCAGGGCTGCAGGGGTGTCCCAAAGACGCTCTCTCTTCCCGGATCAGATGTGTTTTCCCAGGTCCTTGGGCCTCACTGACCCAAGAATGAGTAAAGGGCCCTGGTGGCGAGCTTCTTCAAATAAGTATTGAACCCAGAGAGTTTTGCAGAAAGAGATTTATTAGACAGAGAGAGGGAGAAAAAAATATGTAGAGAGAGAAAGTGAGCTCCCATGCTGTCGTGGGAAGGGATCCAGAAACGGAGCCTGCACAGGTAAAGAAAAGGAGAGAGAAGGCTCCCACACTGCCATGGGAGGGGATCCCAGAGAGGGAAATCCATCTGGGAAAGGGAGTAGGGGGGATTTTAACCCCGGCGTTACTCCCGCCCCATTCAAGTTTTCCTCCAGTGAGAAGAGTTCTATCAAGTTCCTCTGGAGTGATTGAACTTTGACTCTGATATTGGATTGGTTGCCTGGCCCACAATCAAAGCCTCCTCCCTCGGAGCTTTTGGCAGGCTTTCTAAACAGAGGAAGTTCACCTGGGCTGTCTACCTAGCCCCGCGCCCGGGAAAGTTAGAGGAAGAGCTCTAGGCTCCTGGGTGGGGAGGTGAATGGAGGCATGGTGCTGGGAAGTTCTTGCCTTTGAAACCACACCCCCTTGTGGACCCGGGAAGAAAAGTTAACATAGCCTCTCAACAGGATTTATAAGGAGGTTAGGAATGTACTATAAACTAGGAATCTAAAAACCTGAATTCTCGCTACAGTTTTGCTACTAACATTTTTAAAAACATGCTTTTTTTTTTTTTTCTTAACCAATTGATACATAACAAGTTTTGGGGGAATGATGTATTAGATACAGATCTTTTATGTAGTGAACATGCTTATATATAAATTTGAATTTATCCAACTACTTTGTTGGAATAATTCCTTTGGATTGAAACTGCCAGGACAAAGTATACGCAAAATCTACATTTCGAGTAAATGTCCCATAAGTGGAGTATGTTTTCCCAGTGTTTGAATGTTCCCCACTTCCTAAAACTACACACTGGATATCAACATTTGTCATCATTGGTAATATAATATTACAAAGAAATTGCTTTCTCATCTGTTAGTGTTAAGCTACATCATCTTCATACAGCACTATTAGTCATTTGTGTTATTTTGTTTTCCTCTCTTTCTTTTATTTTCATGTACCTTATAATCTTCATTTTGTTACTGATTTCTACGAGCTGATTTATGATTAATGAGGTTAGCATTTTGTCAAGCACTGCAAATGAAATACTGTTTTTTTCCCATTTATTTTACACTGGGGTTTTATTTTGGATTTGTACAGAAGTTGTGAATTGAAAAATAATCATGTTCTGCTTTTTTTTTTTTAAGTACATTTTCCATCACCTTAGTTTCTTTATGTATAAAATGAGTAAGTCGAAGTAGAGCAATAGTTCTCAACTGGACAAATACCAGTCAGTCCCCAGAGGAAATCTGGAAATGTGTGGGAGTGTTTTTGGTTGTTTTGATAGATTGAGAGGAGGATACTAATAGTATTTTATGGAAGAGGGACAGGAGTGTTAAGTGTTCTTCAATGAGTGGGACAGTCCCACACAATGGAGAATTGTCCCAGGCCAAAAGTGATTGAGCAATATGGATTAAATATGGGATGAGGCTACAAGCAGGCTTGATAACCCATTTGGATTAGTCAGCATTTTTGAGAGAAACCAGTGGGATGTTTATATAGAACAAATCGAATGTATATAGAGAGATCTATTTTAAGGTATTGGCTTATGAGGTAATGGAGACTGGCAAGTCTGAAACCTGAAGGGCAGGCTGGCAGGCTGGAAACCAAAGGAGAAGCTGAGGTTGCAGTTCTGAATGTGAAGGCAGTGGGGAGGCAGATTTCCTCCCTCCTTGTGGGACCTACCTCTTCTCTTCAGGCCTTCAACTGACTGGATGAGGCCCACCCACATAATGTAGCATAATCAACTTTACTCAAACTCTACTTACTTACATGTTAATCACATATGAGAAAAATACCTTCACAGCAGCAGACTGGTGTTTGACCAAGCAACTGGACCCTATAGCCTAGCCAAGTTGACATATCAAATTAACCATTACACCATGATTTGAAGGTATTTCATATTGTTCCTTATGATGATGCTCTTTTCATATATTTCTATGCTTTGAACATTACTGGTCATACAGGTAATTAATTAGGTGTTAAGTCCTGACATTGTACACATGTTCTGGCTGGAAAATACAACTTCCTCTCTAGAGCTCTATTTTAAGTCACAGACTTAGACTGTAGGTTTTGGACTAACGTTTGCACAAGCTATGGCCCACTGGGACAACTCACTTCCTTCGTCATTTGACAGCCTTCAGATATTACCAGTCCTCAGTCCCATCCTGCCCCCTACATCCTCAGGGTCAGGGTCAGGGTCTCCTCATTGATTTTCATAGGAGCATTGTGCTCCCATGCCTGATTTCACGGTGTATGTTGGACCTTTCACATGGCAGCCCTCAATTTTCTTGAAATACATGGATAGCTAATTGAGGCTTAATAAAAAAAATTTTCCTATCTCTAATGGGAATCCAAGAGGGTATGAGATGGCTGAATCATCTTGGTCTAAATAATTCCAGCAACTGAACTTTTACTTGTTCTGTTTATATTAATGCCTAGTACTTGATGCTGACATTGAAACATTACAGTCACATTGAGAAGTTCCATCATTTATAAGCATTATCCAAATTGAAATTAATGTCTGGATTTACATATATTACCAATACAGCTATAAGTCATACACAAAGCTATATGAGTCACTAATTTGTGTTTACTGAATTAATTCCTTTTTTACTCTGAATTAAATTTCATATCTACTAGAAAGATTGATTATCCTTGATTATCCTTCTGATGAAAATATACACCTTTCCTTAAAAAGGCTTGGGACCCAGGGATTAAAACAGGTTCCTCATTTTTAACATTTCACATTGGAAATATTTTGAAGAACCAGACTGTATAGCTGAAATGCGAAAGCCTAGAAGACATTTCACATATTGCTCATTCTGTTATTAATTTCTGTGCTTGGTGTTGGATCAAGGTACTAGTAAAGGTCCTCACCATCTTTGTTCAGAAATGTGGCTGCAAAGATCAAAACAAGACTACAAAACTGGCCGTGCAGTTCACAAGAGGTGACCTTTGATTTCTGGTAGTAGCTTTTACTTGCTATTGGTGGAACCTCTTCTGTCAATACTACTAGTACATTGTTTCTCCTCACCTTTTCCAACCCTACAGACAAGTATTCTAGAGATCTAGTTCATCTGACTCTAATGTCCAATCTATCCCAAAGCAAACACCGAAAGCAAGCTGTCACCTGCTGACATTGTTACAAACCCTACGACCAGAATACAGCTTGTGCTCTCCTGAGAAGATGATGTTGCAGGTTATGGGCTGAATATCTGTGGTCCCCCAAAATTCCTATGTTAAATCTCTAACCCCCAATGTGATGGTATTTGCTAAGTAATTAGGATTAGATGAGCTCATGTGGGTGGGGACTTCATGGTGGGATTATTGCAGGACTTTTCCTTAGTTCAGCTAAAGATGAGGTCCTTGTCTGTCCCATGGCCATGAAAATTCAGGTTCGCAGGCAGTTTGAAGGATGAGTAAAACAGGGTTTTATTATGTGAAAAGGAAGAAAAAAGGGGGAAAAAGGACTCTTGCTAGGCTGGAGTCCCCGCTAGGGCACTTTCTGCAGCAGTTCCTCACAGGAAGAGGAGGGGCCAGGCTCCTACCTGCTGCAAACATGGTGAACTTCCTGAGCCTCTACCTCATTGGCCAGGCTAGTTGGAGTTTTTCCAAGAACGCCTACCCACCTGATTGTCTCAGGATTAGCCAAGACGAGATGCCTAAGAATGAAATCTACTTTGTTGGCATCTTGATCTTGGACTTCTCAGCCTCCAGAACTGTGAGGCATACATTTCTACTGTGTAAACCACCACTCTGTGGTGTTTTGTTATGGCAGCCCAAGCCAGCTAATATGATGTATATGCTTGTACTTTGCTTTCCAAGACCTGTATGCTGCAAACACAGCCAACAAAACATAGGCTGCTATTGGGTTTGGGTGACTATGTTAGTTCCTATGTTAGCCATAACAAATTACTGCAGTTGTCGTGGTTTAAAACAACAGAAATTTATTCTTACAATTGCAGAGCCAGAATTCCAAAATCAAGGTGCCAGCAGGGCCACATTCCCTCTGAAGGCTCTAGGGAAGAATCTTTCTTTGCCTCTTCCAGCTTCTGTTGGCTGCAGCGGTTCCTTGGCTTGCAGCTGCATAATTCTAGTATATCTCCATCTTTACATGCCTTTTCCTCTTCCCCAGGACAATCACCTCTCTTGTTCTTTAACTTAATTACATCTGCAAAGATGCTTTCTCTAAATTAGATCACATTCACAGGTTCTAGGGATCAGGACGTAGACGTATCTTTTTGGGGATCACCATCCAACCCACTACAGATGACTGTGTAGCCTAGAAAAAAGAGTGATAAATTATATTTAGAAACAAAACTGACAAAAGAAAATTCGAAAATGAATTACGTGAGTTTCAGATCCATCACTCCATACTTTGTCTTCATAAAGACTTCAGCCAATGGAATTTCCATATTGTTGGAAAGAAAATAACTTCAAAGCTACTGAACTGGAAACTTAATATTTTATTTCCCACTTAGTGACAGGCTAAATGATAAAGGCTGCAAAGCATATTGTGTTTACATGCAGTTCCCACTTTGCTGCAATTCAACTTTGGCAACTTCCACTTACAGTGTTCAGCCAATTAAACCTCTCTTATCAACTTAGAGTATTTACAGTAGGGAGGCAACACACAATTAACGTTCTCTCTGTTAGTCAACTGCCACATGTGCTCGAACGCCCAGCCTCAATCTGTTTCCACAGTTCCTTTTGTGTCTAAGGCCTTTTCCCATGGCTTATCAGTCTGCCTCCAAAGCAAGGGAACTGGGGGAAGAGTTGTTGGTCTCCTGGCATAAATGGCAAAGGAGGAAATAATTATGGAGCCAGGCAAAGCAAAATAATCATCACAAACATATTTCACAATGATTATCAATAGTGCTGTATTAGTATTTGTTGAATTAAATTATTCCATTGTCACTATAAACAAGGAAGGTATGGAGAAATTACTAAACTTATAGGTAATTACACTGATGTTAAAGAGTTGGACTACCCTTCCAAGATCATACAGTTTACAAGTGGCACACCAAAATAAGTGAGATTATTTTGAAAAAATACCTATGCAGGCATTTTCTAAAAGAGGTAGATTTCTAAAATACTTTAAGCAATGGATGCGTTGTTTAAATAAGCCTATAGCTACCAAAAGGAACTAACCTAAACATTACACTGATTTAGTTGAAATTTGCTAAAAATAAGTTGTTTCTTACAAGAAACGTAGTCCACCTTTGAATACCCTTTAAAATGGAACACACAGTATTAAGTAACAATGGCAAGCTTCTACCGAAATATATTTGACAAGTGTCTAAGATGGAAAAAAACCTAATTTTGTGAGTTGAAACTCAAACGTAACATAGTTTGTATATAAGACTGACGTCAACTTAGTCCAAAGAACTTGAGATATTGTGATCTGGAAAAGCCAACAGTGATGAGGAACCAAGGAAGAGAGATATCTGGGCAATTTTTATAGGTTCATCCATGTTGACTATAGTCAGGCAACCCAATGCCATTAAGCACAAGATAAGTTGCCACCGAGGATCTTCTACTTAAAAGCATCAGAAGACCCAATAACTTGATTAATAGAGAATGTGCTTTGCAAAGAGCACTTGAATAAAGACACAAAGGGCATGAAAGAAATATCCCTATAATAATTCTAGAACATGCTCAAATGTCTCCAACTCTCTTCAACAGTATTTAAAGACTCTCTAAAATTCTTCTCACAGGGAAGTATTCCTCCAGCTTATGATTCCTTGAAGTAATAATTAGGAGAAATTATGAAGAGGAAAACCTGTGCTCAATATTAACATTCTATAAATGTACATAAAATTTATAAATTACATAAAATTGTAAATAAAAATATACTTTATAACAAGTGATTTCTGCCTCACTTAATAGTGTTATAGAAAGATGCACACTCTATGGGTAATCCCACTTATAGATGGTTACATACACTGTTTACTAACATTCTTCTAAAACTTGTACAGGAATATAACTAGACCAACTGTATTGGTTGTGCGTTGTACAACTCCAGAGAACACCATTCACATAGACCACAATGTGAATGATGCCTCCAGGAAATACACATGGCCTGACCACAATCCCCTTGTTTCCTATAAGACACATATCATAGCAACATAGAAACTCCCCTTTTCCCATAACATCCCATTTTTCAATTGTGATAGTTATTTACATAAAAATTTCCTCTCTGTGCACTTTCTGAAATTAGGTTTATAAGAGTACCAATACATGCAGGCAGACTTTTGGATGTTCTTTCTCACTGAAGGATTCCCTAACAACTACTGATCCATCTTTGTTTTTGAGGTTTCATTATCAGACATTTAGTGACTGTTAATCCTATATTTTGTAACATGGAGATTGTTCCCTACTCATTCCTCATTCTTTTTTTTTTTTCTTATAATTTTATTTTATTTTTATTTTTGAGACAGAGTTTCACTCTTGTTACCCAGGCTGGAGTGCAATGGCGCGATCTCAGCTCACCGCAACCTCCGCCTCCCGGGTTCAGGCAATTCTCCTGCCTCAGCCTCCTGAGTAGCTGGGATTACAGGCACACGCCACCATGCCCAGCTGATTTTTTGTAGTTTTAGTAGAGACGAGGTTTCACCATGTTGACCAGGATGGTCTCGATCTCTTGACCTCGTGATCCACCCGCCTCGGCCTCCCAAAGTGCTGGGATTACAGGCGTGAGCCACCGCGCCCGGCCCTCATTCTTTTTTACTACTTTCTCTAAGGCTCATTGCCTACAAGAAAACAAAACAAAACAAAACAAAACCCCTAGATTTCTTCAGAGAATATGAACTATTTACACAAATTGCATAAACTTGTTACCTTATTCCTCCAAAAATCTGAAAAACATTTTTATTTTCAAATTTTTCCCACCCTAAGTGTTATACATGTGGAGAAGTGTTCTTACTTCTCCAAATGACCACTAAGTTATCCAAGGTATTTATGTGTTGTATTAGATCGCTATTACTACAATAATGCTGTAGAAGAAACAGCCTCTGCCAGGCACAGTGGCTCACGCCAGTAATTCCAGCACTTTGGGAGGCCAAGGCAGGCGGATCATGGGGCCAGGAGATCCAGACCAGTCTGGCCAACATGATGAAACCACATCTTTACTAAAAATACAAAAATTAGCCAGGCGTGGCAGCACACACTTGAAGTCCCAGCTACTCAGGAGGCTGAGGCAGAAGAATGGCTTAAATCTGGGAGGCAGAGGCTGCAATGAGCTGAGATTGTGCCACTGCACTCCAGCCTGTGCAACAGAGTGAGACTCCATCTCAAAAAAAAAAAAAAAAGAAACAACCCCAAAATCTCTGTGGTCTACAATAACATTTAATTTTCTCTCCCATAGGTCTGTGAAACAGTGGGGGCATTTCCTCTTCAGACTGTGGGTCAGAGTCAGGTCTCCTCATTCTGGGACTAGCAGCTTTACCTGGGCATGTCCTTTTCATGACAGGTGGCAGACACAGGGCAAACCAAACAAGCAAGTGCATTGAAAGCTACTGAGTAGACTTGTTTTCTGTCTAAGATCATTGGCCAAAACAAGTTGACAATAGCAGGGTGGAGAAGTACACTCCACCTCAAAAGGGAGCTACTGCAATGTCAAATAGCAAAGGCCTTATGAGCAAGAAACAAGTGTGAACAATAATCCAATTCATCCTATATAGAAATCTCAAATCCATTCTCTGTCCTTTACAGGAGTTGAAATTGATTGGACTGGATATCCCACACTTTGCTGCAGATCTTCCACTGAATCGATGTAAAAACCGTTACACAAACATCCTACCATGTAAGATAGTCAATTGCGCCAATGCTACTCATGTCTTTTAAGGGTTGAAAGTCTGTTATTGCAGATGAATCAATTTCTGACCACACCCAGTTGTGGTCCAGATCTCAAGGCCATCTCTGAGATTGCATTGATCTCACTTTGATGTCTTTAGATCTTATCATATGGAGAAGGATTTAATTATTGTACTTTTAAATGAATTGCATCTGAACAAAAAGGCTGACCATTTGGCCCTTTACAGATTAAAGGGCCATAGTCAAATTGGCCCTTGGATAATGTGTACTCTCATAAAATATTTTCAACCAATTCATTGATAACAGAAAGAGGCAAATTGAATGGCAATGCAATGTATTGAAACGCCTTCTCTAACTTCTGACAAGTTATATAGTTGCTTAGCATTTTGTAATAAAAAGCAACATTCAGGAAGAAAAGGTAATGTAAAGTACTTACAAGACTATTAAAATATATGCCAGTATAGATTTCACTTTTCTCTCTACTGCACTCTTGGGAGCTGGGCACAAATGGAAAAGTGAGAAGAGGAAGGCTGGAAAAGCTCTAGAAAGAGAAGCCTCCTCTTGTTATGGCGTCTTGATGAAATCAGATATAGATGAAATTAGAGAATATAATTCTCTGTGAGCCCTGGTTGCTGAAACTGCCGTTAGTAACTTGAAACCAATGTTATCCAGTAGCAACTACACAGTTCAGAAATTACTTCTTTCATTTAATGTCCACCTACAAAAGAAACCTGTGCTGCTTCTCTTCTCTAGGTCTCCCCAAAGTAGTGAACTCTCTGTATATCTCTAGGTGAAATGAAAATCGCGTGTTTAGGCTACATACTATAGCTGTCCAATCAATCTCACAGATATTTTAGTTCCTGTAAATATTCTGCATGACCCCTAAACAATCCTGGAAACAATTCTTTCAAGGACAAGACAGCTGGTGGTGAAAAAAAAAAAAAAAGAAAAAAACAGTGGTTGGAAGATGCTCATTTATTTAAACAACAAACTAAGGTTAAAAAATGGCTAAAATATCAGGCTAAAAATTATTACTCTGTCACTGACTGATTTAAATTTATATTGGGTAGAGAAGGCCAAAATAATTCTTTTTTCCATCCTGAATTTTAATATTTTTTTCTCCTTATTCTCTATAGATGACTTCAGCCGTGTGAGATTAATCTCCATGAACGAAGAGGAAGGTGCAGACTACATCAATGCCAACTATATTCCTGTAAGTAGAAAAGAATCAGGCACCCCAATGCTAACCCAGCCACAGAAAGACTGCAGAGCTATATGGACATGTCAAACATTTCAAAAGAAAGCAGCCATTCCCAACCCAGCAATCGAATTCTAAAAGGTTTTCATTACTCCATTTCATAATAAAGAACAGGAAAAAAAAAGCCCATAGATCAGTAATGTTCCTATTTCTTTATAAAGGACCAGTGAAAGGGAAAGTAGAAAGGCTAAAGATCACCTTTCTTGTGTTTAAATTTCAGTTTCAGCAGCCAAATTCAAAGGGTTCCACCCGAGCACCTGCACTTTTAAAATATAAAGATAGTCATTACTGTCATAAAAAGGTGTGCATGTGATTTTTATAGTCTTCTGAAGAACAGTGCTTAAAATCGCACAGACTAATTATGGTCAGTTACTCCGATAGCCTCTTTGATGCAAAAAAGAGAAAACGTTACATAAGCACCTGATCCTTTACCAATTTTATCACCAGTAAATTTTCAGTTTTTTCCCATAGGTGTGGAGCAGCATTTGGTGTTGACAGTGGCTGGTTAGGTGATAATTTTGTCACTTATCTTTCAGGGCTACAACTCACCCCAGGAGTATATTGCCACCCAGGGGCCACTGCCTGAAACCAGAAATGACTTCTGGAAGATGGTCCTGCAACAAAAGTCTCAGATGATTGTCATGCTCACTCAGTGTAATGAGAAGAGGAGGGTATGTGCTTACTGAAGCTGTTCCTGCTTAGCAGCAAAACCTGCCCCAGCCACTGCCATTGATGAAGTGCTTGCTGTTTTCAGTCAAATGAAACATAGAGACAAATCGCTAAATTTAAAACATTTTATTCGGGAAGCAAGAATTGCAATTTGGGGGCAAACACACAGACCCAGTGGTCTTTGCAATGTCCAGAGAAAAAAGAGAAGGTTGGAAGTCTTCTAAAAAGGATAAATATTGCATATTGTTTTGCAGGAAAGCTCATTAGCATTAGTAAAGTTTTGGGGAGCTGGCAAGCTCTGATTGGTGAGTGATGGCAGTGGGTAAAACTAGTCTCAGAGTCCCAGCAGGTTGCTTCAGTTGCTATCAACCAGAGCTTACAGAGAATTATATTCCTGGAGCAATGCTATGTGTTCTGAGTGCTTTTTTTTTTTTTTTTTTTTCGAGATGGAGTCTCGCTTTGTCACCCAGGCTGGAGTGCAGTGGTGGGATCTCGGCTCACTGCAACCTCCACTTCCCAGGTTCAAGCGATTCTCCTGCCTCAGCCTCCCAAGTAGCTGGGGCATTCCGAGTACTTTATCCCCTGACCCCTTGACTCTGTTTCAGTTAGGTATGGTAAGACTGACCCAAGTCATGTGATAAGAATTCACACTATGTAGCAAAACTGATTGTATTTGCTTTGTGCTTCATCTTTGCAATGGTCCTATCTAATTTTTCAGAGGTGAATACCTTTGTGTTCCCTAAGTGAGCTCAGACTTAATTTCTTCCCTAGTCTGTTTTAAAAAAATTGTTTTGCCCTTGCTCCAGGTGAAATGTGACCATTACTGGCCATTCACAGAAGAACCTATAGCTTACGGAGACATCACCGTGGAGATGATTTCAGAGGAAGAGCGGGACGACTGGGCCTGCAGACACTTCCGGATCAACTATGTAAGTCACCAGGCAGAGAGCAGTGCTGTCCCTATACTGACACCAACACCACTGCCCAGCAGGTGCTGGGAGCCCCACCCAAGGAGCACTTTGGCCTTTGCAATGCTGCTTTCCTCAGGAGGAAAAATCCACTCTCAGTATCATTGTTTCCCATTTCATCAGTGATGGTGTGGATGACATGCTTGGTCTGGAGAGCCTGAGAAGATACAGTAAAAAGTGCACAAGTTCATCTTGAATTAGCTCAGGATCATAGGAGACTATTCATCATTGCCTATCAGGGATCATTGACGACAGAAGTGTTCTCATTACTTATATTAATCATATATGAGTATAATCAGGGTCTATAAGCCATACTTACATTTTAAATTAAGTGATTAAATCATGATTTAGTAGTTTGGGGTTTGTTTGTTTTTCTTATTTTGTTCTGGTTTGGTTCTCATTATATGGAAGGTACTTCTAGGTCTTAATAATCATAATTCCCTATTTCTCTTGAAAGGCTATTGATTTCTGATTGATAACATGTCCAGAAAAGCCTGTTTTTCTCACAAGGCCTGCCACCTTTCTGCTGACAGGTCTCTGAGCAAACGCTGAATATTTCTGTGCCAGGCTAACATCAACCAAAGTCATGCCATTGACTTCAGCCTGTAGAATATAGAGGAGTTTTTACTACTAATAGTCTTCTCCACTTGACCGTGCTCCCTATGAAGACAAAATTGAATAGGAAAATTCTCATTGACTGTTCTTCCCTGCTTAGAAACAATCCTTTCTAATAGTTAAGGAGATAGGAAACTGCAGCCTATGGACCAAATTTACCCACTTTCTGTTGGATAAAGCCCATGAACTAAGAATAGTTTTGACATTTTTTAATGGTTGAAAAAAATCAACTGAGCACTGTGGTTCATGCCTGCAATCCCAGCACTCTGAAAGGCTGAGGCAAACGGATCGCTTTATCCCAGGATTTCAAGACCAGCCTAAGCAATGCAGGGAGACCCCATCTGTACTAAAAATAGAAAAATTAGCTGGCGTGGTGGCACACACCTGTAGTCCCAGCTACTCGAGAGGCTGAGGTGAGAGACTCGCTCAAGCCCAGAGGGTGGCAGCTGCAGTGAGCTGAGATTGTGCGACCACACTTCAGCCTGGGCAACAAGAGCAAGACTCTGTCTCCAAAAAAAAAAACAAGAAAAATAGTATGAAAAACCATACAAAAATACTATGAACAGAAGAGCAGAAGATCAAACACCTCATGTTCTCACTCATAGGCGGGTGTTGAACAATGAGAACACATGGACACAGGGAGGGGAGCACTACACACTGGGGTCAGCTGGGGGGAAATAGGGGAGGGACGGTGGGGGGTGGGGAGCTGGGGAGAGATAGCAAGGGGAGAAATGCCAGATGTAGGTGATGGGGAGGAAGGCAGCAAATCACACTGCCATGTGTGTACCTATGAAACAATTTTGCATGTTCTTCACATGTACCCCACAACCTAAAATGCAATAAAATAAATAAATGGGAAAAAAATACTATGAAATACTATATGTATATAGTACACACTATTTCGTACTATTTATATGAAATACTATATGTAAATTATGTGAAATTCAAATTTCAATGTCCATATATAACATTTTATTAGAACACAGGCTGCATTTGTTTACGAATAGTCTATGACTGCTTTTGTGCTACATCAAGCTTGAGTCGTTGCAAACAAAACTACATGATTTGCAAAAAACTCAAATATTTACTAACTGTCCTTTTGCAGAAAATGTTTGCTGACCCTTAAAATAAGCCATGGAAACAAAGATTGCCCATATTAATACAACATAAGAACTTGATACTGCCTATTTATTGATATGTACAAGAGATAAATCAATCCTTTTTTTTTTTTTTTTGGAGATGGAGTCTTGCTCTATTGCCCAGGCTAGAGTGCAGTGGTGCAATCTCAGTTCACTGCAACCTCCACCTCCCAGGTTGAAGCAATTCTCTTGCCTCAGCCTCTCAGGTAGCTAGGATTACAGGTGCCTACCACCACGCCTGGCTAATTTTTGTAATTTTAGTAGAGGCAGGGTTTCACCATGTTGGCCAGGCTGGTCTGGAACTCCTGACCTCGTGATTCTCCTGCCTCCCAAAGTGCTGGGATTACAGGTGTGAACCACTGCACCCAGGCAATAAATCACTTCTTAACCATTGTTAACTGCCACTTGTTAACTGGCAGTTAACAATGTCTTTTATTACCAGGAGAATTTAAGCAAATCCCTGTATGGCTCTAACAGACTGCATTTCATGTTGTTTCAGTCATTTGAAATTCACATTGCTTCCATGTTAAGCACAGGTTTCTACTAAAATGCAGAGTTGCAGCTTAAGTGTCACCTTTTTTGTGGAGTCTTCTCTGGGCTTGGACACCATTAGCACTCTCCTTTGCTGGGGCAGAATTTCAGGTAAACTGCTCTGTCACAGCACACCATAGATAGTTACATTTCTCACTCCTCATTTCTGCCTCCCCAATATGCTGTGTTTCAGAAGCAACTGCTCTATCCTTGTTGAATAAATAAATCAGTGAATGACTGAGTTATTTCAAAATTAATAAGGTACTCGTAAAGCATCAACAGACTTTCCATCAGAGAAAATATTTGTCAACTTGAATGCCATTTGAACTCTGCTTTCGTTCTTAGCTACTTCCATTGAGAAGCCAGCACAAATTGCTAAGCAAATATAGTACAAATCTGTCCCTAGGTTTGCATGTAGGCGAGAAAATTTCAGAGCACAAAATAGGGTCTGTTCCACTGTCTATTCTGTTGACAAGGAAGAGTCACATAGATTATTGCATGGTCAGTACTATGCTTCTTGTCCTTGGTCTTAAATGACGACCTATCTTTCAATGACAATCATGTGAAGGATTTGAAAACTAGGAATAAAACATTGAACAGTTACAAGCATCTGGTACCAGAGTGCCCCCTTTTGGCCATAAGCATACCGAAGCTAAATGTTAAGCTCCTAAAATGAAAGCTCAGTTGCCCAAAGAACAATTTGCTGTGCTAATTAACACATTTTACATTTAGTTTCATTTTTTGTTTATACCCTTCTTTATCCATTCCATATTGATATGCAGAAGCTTTCCAATTGCAAAAAGATAAAATTACATAAATAAGGAAATCAAGGTAAGAGAAATTTGGGAATAGCTAAGTAAGATAAAACCAGAAAAGTTTTCTCATTTAACAAGAAAAGAGAAAAATGACCATAACACACAACTTGTCACTTTCTACTACTTGAAACTTGGCATGGACTGTGTGAGAGCTGGAGAGTAAAGATCATCAAAAACATTTTTGTTGCCAGGAACTTTGTGCCTTGCTATTCAGCTCACAGGGCTGACCACGGTTCCAGGACCCCTGCCTTGTAGCTGCAGAGCAACTAACTAAAATTTAATCATTTCCTGATTTTAAATCACCTTGCACTTTTAGCCAAATACCATATATATATACATATATATATTCTAGTATGGTTGAAGTGAAAATGTATTGGGCTAAAAAAAAAATGTATATATATATATACCTACACACACACACACACACACACACACATACACATATATATATACATACACAGACACATATATGTATTGGCTACAATGTACACAAGTTATACAAATTATGATCAGCGTTTGAACAGGCGAGCATTTTCCTGAACTTTCCTGGCAACCAAAGTTATCTGGTGGCTGGGTATTCTAAATCCTCATGATATTGAATAAGTAAATTATCTTGTGCAATTCATTATGCCCAAGATACTTTCTCAACATACTTCCTGAAGACAGCACTGAGGGTAGCCAGTATCTTCGTAGACTTCATGTTCTCTGTGTCTAAGCCAGAGCCCTTGAACATAGCAGAGGAGGCACTGCACACTGCTGGGGATATATTAGGTGCCAAGGATACAACAGGTGTAGGGGAGGTGACAACTTATGTATATTTAAGCAAATCTTAAATATTTCTTTATACATTTTATTTATGTGTTGTCTTTATACATTGATTTTCTGCCCAAGACCACTGACTCTTCGAAATTCATTTCTCTTTTAATACCTGAACTTAAACTTTAGCTCAAAATTGACAGTGAGGCCAAGTTTCCCTCCTTCCCAATTATGATATAGTATTCCATCCTCTGAGTGAATTCTAGGCTCTTTGCAAATTTGAGGAATGAAAGATGAATCAGACCTTTATGAAGCCTGGGTTTGGGATATTTCTGGCAGTTGATAACAAGTGGAGAATATATCATTCTTCCAAATAAGTTGGGACTAAAAAGAGTTGATCTTGAAAGATCCATTCTAGTTAATATGTAGTCTGTTCAGAGGGACCAACAATATATTTGATGTATGGGATAATAGGAATAGGATTAATACACACGTTATACTCGCTCAGATTCCCAGAACCAGCCATACAATGGCACAGAGCTGGATGACAGTGAGTGATAGTAATGAGGTACAGTAGGTAATGGTATCACAAACATGATTACACTTAATCCACACAACAACTCTTGTTGTAAGTGTCATTGGGCCATTTTTGGATATGAGAAAACTGAAGTTCAGCGAGTCAGGTCCTCTAGCATCAAAGCCCGAGATAAAGATTCTCCTATGAGTGATTTTGTGGAACTGCATTCCTAGGGGAGCCCCACAGGGAGCAAGGGAAGCAGACTGACAGAGAAGAAGCCCCTCAGAGCATTCAGCTGAAGTCTCGCCTGTGCTGGATTCCACAGACAGCACTGGGGCATGAACAGCACCGTGGCATTGTCTCACTCGGAAAGAAGCAGGATTTCTGTACCCCACGGTTAGTCAATCATCAGCTGTGGGCTGCCTTCAGCAGGAGAACACAACCTCTTAGGCATTTTCCATCGAGGCAGCTCCATGCAGTAGAAGGCAACTATCAAGAGAAGGGTACTGCTATGCTGTTAGCAGCAACTGGAAAAAGTGTGCCCCAGCCTGGCAGAGGGTATCTAAAGGGCACCAACAGCACTTTCTACAGCGTTTAATTCATTAGCCAAAGCTGATGCAGCTTCTAAATGACGGAGCCAAGATGCAAATCCTAATCTGCTTACGCTTTTGTCCTTAATTACGCAGGTACAGATTAGCCTATTTATCCTACTATTTGAAGCTTTATACAATTAGTGTGGGGTTTTTTTCAGTGCCTATTTTATGGTGCTCAGAGATATGGTGCTCAAAGCCGGAAAGGAACGTGTACTGACTGGGAGTGGAACATGGCTCTGCCTTCTTGCATGATTAACCTGGGATCACCAGTGGAGTCCTTGGCCATCCTAACACTGAACTGAAAAGTTAATGCTTGGTTTTGACTTTTTTTCCCTAAAGGCTGATGAGATGCAGGATGTGATGCATTTTAACTACACTGCATGGCCTGATCATGGCGTGCCCACAGCAAATGCTGCAGAAAGTATCCTGCAGTTTGTACACATGGTCCGACAGCAAGCTACCAAGAGCAAAGGTCCCATGATCATTCACTGCAGGTAACCTCCTCAGCTGTATTCTCTATCAAAAATTAGAGGTTGGTTTTATAAGGGGACTAGTTTACCATTCCATAAGCCCCTGATGAGATGTAATTAAAAATTAAATGAATTCTGATATTTTAAACTAAGATTAATTGATATCTTACTATATACAATATTTATTATGACTATCTTGTATAAGATAAATGTTATTATTCCCATTTTTAAATGAAAAAAGTAGAGAAAGGTAAAGATGTTAAGGGATTCACATGAGTTCATGCAGCTAGAACATGGAGGGTATAGTATTCAAATCCGGGCATGTTAATCTACAAAGATCATGCTCTTAGTATGTGATATTATCCTACCCCATCAAGGATTCTGAGTAGTTACAACATGGACAAATAGTAGGTCAAATTATAGAAAGCTGGTCACAGCTCGGCGTAATATAAATAGAAAAACAAGAAAAGGGGCCATGCACAGTGGCTCCTGCCTGTAATCCCAGCACTTTGGGAGGCCGAGGCAGGCAGATCACAAGGGCAGGAGTTCGAGACCAGCCTGGCTAACATAGCAAAACCCTGTCTCTACTAAAAATACAAAATTAGCCAGGCATGGTAATGCACACCTGTAATCCCAGCTACTCAGGAGGCTGAGGCAGGAGAATCGCTTGAATCCGGGAGGCGGAGGTTGCAGCGAGCCGAGACCATGCCACTGCACTCCAGCCTGGATGACAGAGCAAGACTCCATTTTAAAAAATAAATAAAAATAAAAACAAGAAAAGAAAACGAAAATATTCAGCTTATGAAGATAAGCATGTTTGCTATGGTTCTTCCTCAGCATTGTCTCTAAATTTTTAGACAGTAGAATGAAAGAGGATATAGAATATTAAAAAATCAAGGTCCACACTAATTCCCAGCAAGAACCGTTATCATTAAATTTAATTTGTTCTTGCTACTATATGAACGGAGCTGCACCAAAATCCATTTCTGTGATATGATATTACTGTAAAATCCTTATGCAGCCTCAAAAGACTAAGGGACATAAACATCCTCCAATGGCATGTGAGAGGGGGCAGTGGGATGAAGATGTGAAGGGGAGCATCGGCAGCCATGCCAATCTGAGCAAATAAATCTGTAATCTCAGACCTACTGCCTTGGTCACTGTGAATTAGAATGGCTAGAATGCAGATGTATGTGTGTGCATTCATGTGTGTTTGTGTGGAGTGTGTACCTCCCTGGAAAGGAAAATGCCTCATAAGCTACTAAGTTTTGTTTAGGGCAGATCTCATTGCTGTCAATCCACTGCAGCCATTTGCAGGTTAAAAGATGTGCTATGGCAGAAAATGAAGCTGTTCAACTCTGGGGTCAAACTCACAGATTCTTTTTACGGATGATAGTAAGTGCAGTTCTGCATATGACTTTACAGCTGCTCACCCAATGGCAGATCATTTTATCTGAGAAATCCCAGGAGGAAAGAGTTGTCTAGTAGAAGAAGCAACCTTGAACTCCAGGTTTATAGAGTGGGATTTTTCTAGCAAACTTATCATGTAAATTGGCTTGAACTTTCTCTTTTCCCATAATTTCATAGTAATTCGAAGTTTAGAGCCATTTGGCTTTTTGTAGAGGATTGGAATAAAAGAGCTGACTTTAACACAGAATTAGGGCTTGTGGTGAGCAGTTGGCCAGGGCCTGTCAGTCCACTTCCACCTGTGCTCTGAGTACTGGGATTTGGGGACTGGCTGAGACTGGGTCCAAATATTTCATTTGATTGTAAGGCAACTATCTCAGAGGTCTCTGGGAGATGGGAGTGGGCCCAGGACCCACTAAAAGGGCAGGAGCCCTGTAAGGCAGGTCTGGGATGGTGAACTGAACTTAGGGTTGAAGGTACACAAATCTCTGTGGCCCCAGAGCTAGAGTTAGGGTGTGGACATCTCAACTAGACTTTTGAGCTGGTCTGAGGGCTTAACTCTGAGGCTGCTCAAGACAGGGCACTGTGTACATGTATCAGCTCTCTGAAGGCAGAAATCAACTCTCCAGAGTACTCAACATGGAATCACTACTTTTCTCCAGAAGCAGAGACCCCGAAAAAGGGTGTGGTCAGCACAGTGCAAATCTCTCTCAGGAAGGCAGCCATGTCAGTCAGAAATATGAAGGAACAACTGCATACTTAAAAATCAGTTAAGTGGAAAGTACTGTCAGGAGCTTAGTCTTCTTTTGTCCACAGTGATGCTATCTGTAGTTTTTTAGAAATCACCAGTTCTATTTCAACAGTGAAGAAGTGCCATCTGAATAATGTGCCTTCGGAACATTCTTTCGCAGTGCTGGAGTGGGACGGACGGGAACATTCATTGCCCTGGACAGGCTCTTGCAGCACATTCGGGATCATGAGTTTGTCGACATCTTAGGGCTGGTGTCAGAAATGAGGTCATACCGGATGTCTATGGTGCAGACAGAGGTAGGAATATAATCTATATGTATTTTTTAATTTTCCCTGGGCTGAAAAACTTATCATCATTCAATGATGTGCTTTAAAACAATTCTCTCAAATTTCTTTGTATCTGTCTTTCCCATTTTCTTATTGTATATGTTCACACTGCTTTGAGGTATGAAAGAAATGTAGAGGCCTGCAGAAATGCATCTGGTGTATAGTGATTTACACTTTTATTGGCATCGTAATTCAGAGTGCATGGGTGGATTTCTGAGACTCAGAGTCAATTGCAGATAACAGCCATCCTGGGTAAATGCCACCAAATAGGGACTGTAGAACTAGTGCAATTTAATTTATATTTGAAATGTTGGATTGGATTCAATACATTGTTCATTAGTTTACCCTCCACGTGACTCTATCCCAATTCACTTTTGATGATGATTAGGAGTTGGATTTGAGCTTTCTGTCCCTTTTATGATTTTAAGGATTCCCAGTCCCCAACCTACCAGCATTGCCAGTTCCCTTCATCTCAGTGATGAAGATTTATTATTTTAACAACATGGGAGCACCCCTGAAAGATACAAGAGTGTTATGTGTTCCGTCTTCCTCCTCTTCTCCCGACTCCTCCCTCCCTGAAAGCCTGAGGATGTGCTCAGTCTGGAGTAGCAGCCCAGGGCGACGCAGGCAGACAGCACCGCCTGCCTCGGAGCAGCCGTGGGTGTGTACCTGTGTGGGCGCAATAACCCAAGTACAACAGCTTGTTCATAAGCTTCATCATCCAGCCATACTCGCGACTTCATAGCTTCAGTTTTACAATAATTCTTTTTCTCAAAGAGTGTGTGTGGGTGGAACACTTGAGTGGAACACAACCTGCCCTGACCTGTATCAGGATATTTTTTAAATGCCTTGGTCTTCCTCATGCTCTTCCTACCCAGCACCACTAGATGTCAGTATCACTTCAAAAGCCTAGAGTAATGGCCGCCGTCTCAGCTCCGTTTCTGCTTTCCCACGCTTTTTACTTTTCTTTCCTCCTAGCTCCCCATTCTTATCTGACCAATTTTTGGCAAGGCTGTTTCAATACATTCATTTCTGAGCTACAGCAGGATCATATCACTTGGGAAAGAGTAATCCCTGTTAACATTCGGACCTTTCATTGATAATTAGAAGCAAGTCCAATTGATTCCCTCACTTTGTTGGTTTCAATCATGCTGCCTGGTAATTTAGTGATGTGGGGATACCAATGTTACTTTTTAATCATAAGCTTAAAATGTCTGGCTTCCCAGAGAAGTCCACTATCTGGTGAGTAAACGGTGGTTTATTGATCAGTGATTTATTGATAAGCCCATATTTTGGCTCTCACTTCCATAAATTTGCAGCCTGATATGTGATTAAAACTCCCTGTTTTGTATAGGAATTTCCAAGCTTCAAAGAGCCACACTTTATTTTAAATATTTTGTATTTAATGAACTGTCTTCCCAATTTACTTAATTCATATCTTTTAAAACTTTATATATTTGGGGGCCGGATGCGGTGGCGGGCGCCGGAAATCCCAGCTACTCGGGAAGCTTAGGCAGGAGAATTGCTTGAACCCAGGGACGGAGGTTGCAGTGAGCCAATACGGTGCCACTGCCCTCCAGCCTGGGCAACAGAGTGAGACTCCATTTCAAAAAAAAAAGAAAATAATTCATAGATTTTAATTATGGTATGTTTGCTTTTGACTTTTCCCAACTACAGATTCGTAATCTCTTTCACAGGACAGATGCTCCATCTCATTTTCAGGGCCATTATCTTTCTTTGGGTGGTAATCAAGCAGCCACCATGTTGCTTTCTGCAAAGCCAAGAAAACGTTTTGTTTCCTCCCTAAATGTTTTACCCTAAATTTTAGTTGTTTGATTTGTTTATGGCAGAATTTTAGGTTGATATCCCACAGACACAGCTTTTTTAAAGCACAGTATCACCATCCTGGTCAACATGGTGAATTGAAACCCCTAGTAAAAATACAAAAATTAGCTGGGCATGGTGACACATGGTGGTGCATGGGTATAGTCTCAGTTACTTGGGAGGCTGAGGCAGGATAATCGCTAGAACCTGGGAGGCGGAGGTTGCTTTGAGCTGAGAACTCACCACTGCACTCCAGCCTGGTGGCAGAGCAAGCCTCCATCTCAAAAATAAATAAATAAATAAATTTTAAAATATAAAGTACAGAAACTCCATGAACTCTCGTGGGGAGTTCAAAGTCAGCAAAGGGGGCAGAGGTCCCCCGGGTTACTTATTTTTTCCAACTTTTCTAGCTTGACCCCTGATTCTCTCAGGACCTCGTGTTGGATGTTTTCCAGTTCCAGTTATTTATCTGTCTGTTTTGTTGTTGTTGTTTTTTTTTTAACTTATGTCTAGAACATCTTGTTCATTTATCTTTATTTTTCCCTTGTTCCTCTCCGCTTACCATGGTTCATCCTGTATTTGGAATACAGATTGTTCTGCCTGAGATTCTCCTCAAGTCCATTCACATTCAAATTCTGCTGCCAGGTCACAAGAGTTAACAAGTAAAGAACTAAGTAAAAAAAAAAAAAAAAAAAACCTTATTCTTTTTACATGTATTATCCTACAGTACCCCTTTGACACTAATGATTTTCAAGAGGATGAAATGATTTTCCCACTGAGCTCTGTTTTTATGTATATAATCAACTCATGTAGACCTTACTTCCTCCCTTCACTGGTATCTAATTTTCCAGCCATCTCTACAGTGCCTTGATTCCACCATTCCACCTCACCCAAAAAATTGCAGAAGTAGCTGCAATTTATGCAGCCATGTCTCCAGGTGCATAACGTTCACTAATTTTTCGTAAAGCAGACATGATAGGAAATGATACAACCTAGATAAGTGCTTTGAAACTGTGGGGTGCTACCTGTGAATGATGTTCTCCTCTCTTCTATTTTAATCGGATATTTTGTTTTATTTTCCTCTAATATCCTTCCCTGGAGGTCAGTTGGGGCTTTGCTTTTTTTTTTTTTTTTTTTTTGAGACAGAGTCTCGCTCTGTCGCCCGTTGCCAGGCTGGAGTGCAGTGGTGCATTCTTGGCTCACCGCAACCTCCGCCTCCCAGGTTCAAGCAATTCTCCTGCCTCAGCTTCCCGAGTAGCTGGGACTACAGGCCCGTGCCACCACGTCCAGCTAATTTTTGTATTTTAGTAGAGAGAGTTTCACTGTGTTGGCCAGGATGGCCTCAATCTCTTGACCTTGTGATCCACCCACCTTGGCCTCCCAAAGTGCTGTGATTACAGGCGTGAGCTACCGCGCCCAGCCGGGGCTTTGCTTTGAGCAGCCTATCCTCCTGATCTGCAGCTTGGATTTCTCAGGGACTTTCAAAGACAAGTCCCTCCATGAATAGTCTTTTTTTACTTTTCTTGTGGTGTTTTTGTCTGGTTGTTTTCGGTTTTGATACAAAATGTAGCCACTGAGTAGATGCAGATTGAAAGTCCAGGCAGTCTCTGGTCTTATCTATTCCCAGTGTTGACATAACACCAGAAACAATGGATTAGGTGTCCTTAAGGAATAGTTCAGCCACTGACAGGATACCGTCTCCACAAAAGGGAATATATTTTCTCCAAACCTAGTATTGAAAAATACAGGTTAGGCTGAGGTACCAACCCAGTGATGTTTGAAGTACTAATTTTATTTTTTTGTATGAAGTTGTTACACAAGAGGCTTCTTAAAATCCTGTGGATATCTTGACTGGATCTTCTTTAAATGTTATTTCTAGTGCTATTACTTATGGAGAAACTCTGGGATTGAGAAAGAAGAAACACTGTGAAATTACCCTACTTCTTGGCAGAAAGATATATTTTGTTAATTTCATCTTGGTTTTCATTCAAGTATAACTTTTACATGATTGTGCTCATATTATATGTATATATGTATATGTATGTATATGTGCGCTAATTTACATCTTATTTACATTCTAGTTTCTCACTTAGCATTTTATTATGTAGCATGCATAGTATCACAAGTTTCCTAAAATTCGATAAAGCTCATTTTAAGGACTAATGTTTTATTATGGATACACCACTGCATACTGAAACCAATCTCCTTTTTATAGGACATTAAATTGGATTATTTCCCACTTTTTACTATTATCTGTGCCCACACCATTTAGTAGCACTTTATTAATTATACCACCACCAACAATAGGTAAAATGGACTGTCTCAACAAACTTGTCAACATTAAATATTTTTTCCTTTTAGCTTTGTCCACTACATAGATAGAAAATAATTGTTTTAACTTATTTTTTATTCTTTGACTATTTTTGGCATATTTTAATATTTCCTCAGTTTACTTCAAAAATCATTTAACAGGCAAGCACAAGCTAAGTCCTAGGCATCAGGAATAAACAGACATAGTCCCTAACTTCCAGGGAATACTTGGCCTAGTGGTTGATGTCCTTTATTTTTGTCTATTTACACATGTTACTAATTTGGATGACTTTATCACAAAAATAAAGGTATCAATTTTCTGTCATAATTCTAGAAAATATTTTTCTCTCCCTGTTTCCGGTTTACCCTATGTTTTTATTCTTTTTACCTTTTTTAATATGTAGTAGATTGAGATTTTTATTTGTAATTTATTCCACTGCTCTTAATTTTAGAAATTCCTTTCCTAAAGTAAACAGAGAGAAATTAATCAATATTTTTCTCTATATTTTTAATGACAATTTATTAAACTCCCTAGAATTGACTTTAGTGTATGATGAGGGGATATCCTTTTTTCTTCAAAATAGCCCCATTATTTTGATTGAATTTTGATTCAATCAAAATTTTGATTCATTTGATTCATTCAATTCAATGAATTTTGATTCATTTCCCTTAGCATTAAGTGATAACAATCTAATGTACAGCATGGTGAGCATAGTTCGTAGTATTGTACTGTATACTTGTATCCTTGAAATTTGCTAGGCAAGGAGATCTGTGTTCTCACCACACACACACACACACACACACACACACACATATAAAATACATATATATATATATAATATAAATATAAACTGTTCGGGATGGTGAATGTGTTAACTAGCCTGATTGTGGTCATTTCATAATATATATGTATATCAAATCATCACATTGTACACCTTAAATATATACAATTTTCATCATACCTCAGTAAAGTTAGGGGGAAAAGATTCCACTGTTTTTTTTAAAAAGCCACAATGTTCCAAGCTCTGTTATTAATCAAATACTTTTACAGTTGATTCTCCTGGATTTTCTAGTTACAAAACTGTATCTCTGTAAATAATGAAAATGGTTTCCTTTAACACCAGATCCTGATCATTTAAACTGTCACAGTGTAAAATACTATATCTTTGCACATACCTGCTCTGAAACCTGTTTTTGTCTTTTGTTCCAGGAGCAGTACATCTTTATCCATCAGTGTGTGCAACTGATGTGGATGAAGAAGAAGCAGCAGTTCTGCATCAGCGACGTCATATATGAGAATGTTAGCAAGTCCTAGTTCAGAATCTGGAGCAGTAAGTGGAGAAGAGCTTGTCACGGGTGCTCTAAGAACTATCAGAGGGGGACACGATGGATGGGACAAAAGACAGCAGTAGCCATTTGTACAGTATTGACTCTGACTTCACGAGTGTTCTTTCCCAACTCCTGGCCTCACATGGGTGGTCACAGGGAGAGACAAGTACTGTAGCAGATCTTTGAGTTTCAATGCACCTTGGTTGCTGTTGGCAACAAACAGGAGCTTCTGCACCTCATGATGCCTCATCTCCATTCCCTCTACTGGGAACTGTACATTATTCTGTTATTGGATCTGTGCCTGTAGTATCAGAACGCTACCATCCAAATTCTATCTAGATATCTCGTGCAAATATTTTGTTGATTGCAAGGGTTGTACAGGGGGTTACGAAAAAGACATGAGCTGGATTGGACACTCCCAAAATCACAAACAGCAGCGACAATAGAGTCTCAGGATAGCAGAGTCTGAAAAATGCCTTGATCTCACCCATTAGGTAAGCCGTTACTTAGAGCTTCATGAAGATACTTGTAACGTAGTCAATGCCCTGTACTCCAATTTTGACTAGTAGATCAGATTTTGGAGGTGTAAGTAATCTTGGCTAAGGTAACAGTAATCTTCCCATTTAGTTCAGTAAACGGACTGTAGAGTGTCTAACTATACTGCGGGGAGGGGAGCCAATAACAGGGTAGGGAGAGGACAGTGGTGCATGGTGGGAGAATCATGAAAATCTGGGAAGCATATGGACCAGTGGGCAGCAGGATAGGATTAGCATTGCACCTCTCATCCATAAAGAGAGACAGAGAGCACAATGGAACGGGAAGGATAATGAATAAAGACAGAGAAAAATAAATTTGCTGAGAGAGGGAAAGTCATTCAGACCCACAAAAAGGAGGCAGCACACAGAGAGAGATGCACAAATCAACCCACATCTGCATGGTTGTGGGACTGAACTTAGTGAGAGCAGTGGTGGGGCAGGGGGAGGCTGCTGCGACCGCAGGCAGCTTACCATCTTACTCTGTCTCGTTCACAGGAGAGGACACGATGTGCACCCATCCTCCCTTGCTTCCAGATTGTTTTGGGGGCCCCTGATAGTCATTTTGCTAAAAAAAAAAAAAGAGGCCCTGCTTTGTAATATGTGGCCAAGGAGATAATTTATCTCACAGAAGCACCGGGAAGACTTAGCCTTAAAGAGCCTACAGTGTCTTTTTGGACTCTTTCACTTCGGGACATTTAATAATGGACCAAATTCAACAGAACACCAGGAAGGTCCAGATGCTCTCCAAAGGGCAGGAAGTACCGCACTTCCGAGTTTAGCTGGCCCTTTGCTGGTTGGGCTGAGATTTTTTGTTTTTAGATGTTTTTTTTAAGTGCAATAATTTTTGTATGCGTGTGATTCTTATCAGAAAGTTGAATTGTTTTCTGCCCACACCATTCATCAGCCCGTAACCCAGGAAGGAACAGGCATTGTTAGCATCAGATTATACCTCATTATTAAAAGGAATCACGGCCACACATGAAGAAATGGTCATTCTACTTCAAGGAAATTGAACCAGTGCTATCTGTACTCCAACATTACCAGATCTGGATTGGGGAGGGTGGACAGGAACATCCTACCCACAGATCAACCGTGTAATCTTTTCCTATTCCAAATACGAAAAGCTATAATTCAACTTCTAAGTAGAGTAGAAAAAAAATTGTCTTAACTGTTCTAGTTCTTGATGGTTTCCTTCCTTATTAACAGTTGGGTGTTTCTTCCTTGGCCCTTTGGACTAATGTTACTGTCCAAGTCCTTTTTCAAGAAACCACATCTGGTTCAGAAGAGTGTCAAGTCGGACTCTTTAAACTCCGTTGCTGTCTGAGCAATCTTGCTGCCTAGACCTTGCATCCCTCGTTCTGTTGACCTGCATACATGTGAGAGCTATTTCTTTAAGAACTCTAGGCTGTGAAAACGCACTTTCTTTCCCCCAAAGAGCTGGGAATTTATGAAGTTATGGCAGTGAACTGCAGCATGCTGGGACAATTATTTGACTACATTTTCTTTGTAATATCGTCAAGTGTCTCTATGGATTCTGACAGAGATTTCTCTTTGTTTTGTTACCCTTTCGGTTGTCAGCTTCATTTTAACGAGTGTAACTAGTAACATTTTATTCTTTGGATTTTGTATAATTACAGTACATGATTGTGTATTGTGACATGAATGCTGTCAAAATGGACGTTGATGGCATTGTGAAGCCTGTTACTTTGTGTCACCTTCTGAGAAATAAGAGGTGATGACATAGATATACAACAGAAAACACTTTGAGTTGAAAGTAAACACAAGCTGGCTGCTTCCCTGTGGCAACTGTGGCTATTGTGAGCCTCCCTGCGTGTGCTTCCAGGAGGCTTTGCTCATCTCCATGCACCTGACACTGCCCCTTCCCCTGGCTTCCCTCAATCCCTGATCATCTTCGTGAAGCCACAGATATAAGATCAGCTTACTATTTTATCAGTGACCTTAGCGATGGTGAAGGATGCCAGATGAACAGCTCTGCACCCCACCGTCTCTTGTCACGGAGAAGTCCTGGCTATGGCAGACCTTGGCAAAGTTTCTTGCAAGATCTGGCCAGCGAGTCTCAGTTTCACCTTGCAGGGTGAGTGGCAGAGGATATCCATACCCTGCAGGTTAACAGCTTGGGCTCCTCAGGGATTGTCGGTTCCTACTCACCTCCCTGCTACCACCTCCTCCTTTTCTTCTCACCCCCCACTCCTCTATTTCCCTTTTTGGACATTTTAATAATAGATCACACCATTCTCAGGAACAAACATGGTTAATGAAAGGTGGCAAAGGGATGTGTGACATTCTTAGATTTTCACACATGGACAGTCAGCAGTGAAATGTGCAACCTTGGAAGAGCTGATACAATGTATGGGTAAGCTGAAATACATTTCCAACTCTGCCACTCGGAAGCAAACAGACATTTTTGCAGCCTGGAACATTGCTTCCCATGAAACAAGCCCCTTCATAAATATTTTATGTTTTTCTTGAGCATCCCTTTAAGGTAGGGACCAAATAGTGCCAGATCAATTTTCCCAAAAGGAAAGAGGAAGTGTCCAGAGTTAGACTGAAGGCTCAGAGTCGAAACTACAGGAAACTCACACTGTTCACTGGAACACTGTTGCTCCCCAGTTTGTAGAGCTTGTGATGGAAAAGGCATCAACCTATCAAAAGAGTACTCATCCCAATAATGACTTTGGAATTATCTCTCCTGGGTCTCGGTTAATAAACTGAAGAAAGACCTAATCATAGCTCCATATCTTGCAGGTGTAAGAAGTATCAGATATGATAATTCACCCAAGGTGCTTCGTGTCTTGTTCTCTCGTGTACGTTCCCTAAGGCTACTCTAACAAGCTCTGTTTCCACACCAGGACCCAACTTCAAGCATTCAAAAGGGAGGCTTCCGGAGCCTCTGTATTATTAATTAGGGTTTTTAAAATTCATTTGAGTAGTGCTTTGTTATGAAAGAACACAGGGGCATTAGCACATGCATCATAATAGCCTGTATGGCACACAGAAAGAGCTAACAACTTGAGCATTACAAAACATTTCGCTTTGAATGCTATTTTTTTCTTGAGACAGAGTCTCTCTCTATTGTCCAGGCTGGAGTACAATGGCACGATGGTATGATCTCAGTTCGCAGCAACCTCCATCTCCTGAGTTCAAGCGATTCTCTTGCCTCAGTCTTCCGAGTAGTTAGGATTACAGGCACTTGCCACCACACCAGGCTAATTTTTTGTATTTTTAGCAGTGACAGGGTTTCACCATGTTGGCTGGGCTGGTCTCAAACTCCTGACCTTAGGTGATCCACCTGCCTCCACCTCCCAAAGTGCTGGGATTACAGGCATGAGCCACTGAGCCCAGCTTTGAGTGCTATTGAGATCAAATTCCTTGGCTGCAAAAGATAATTTATGAAGTTAATTGAGAAACAACTATCAGGATCAATTAATAAATGTAATAGTTGACACCAGTGTATCCATTACTACATATGATATGATTTTATTTAACTTGAAAAGAAGAAAGTGATGGATGACAGCATTTTTTGGAAAAGCATTTTAATTCACGGTCTACAATTTCCCACTCTAAAGACAATATTGCCTCCAAAATGTAAAATTAGAAAAGTCACTATGTTTTTTGAATATCAGATTTTATAATGTCTCTCCTTTCCTAAACACTGTTCCTACTCCCAAAAAGGTGACACAGGTCTCAAAGGAGGCAGTGATGTCAACAGGCAAAGTGGGATCAGGGGCTTTCGATTTGAATTTTTTGCAGGCCACTTGATAGCTGCTTGCTAGAGGATTGGCCCTTAGCCAAAGAGTTAAAGTTACTGAGTCCAATCTCTAAGAGCCAAAATTCTTCCTGCTTTCTAGCAAGAAGGCCTTCCTTTACACCTCAGGAAACGTCTGATGTAATGTGCTTCAAATAGCTGGCTCACTTCCTAGCTCACAGATCTGTAGCCTGGTACTTGGCACAGAGATGAAGTCCAAGGGCCATGTTCATCACTGAACATAACATTCACTTTGGCCAAAGGGGTTATGGAGCAACAAAATATAACACGTGAAACCTGCAAACTTCCACCCCTGATTTTTAATAGCCTAATTTGGAACCATTTGAAAGAAACTTCAGCCGTGACATCTCTGACCCCTGGCCTTCCAGAACAGTAAGATTTTTGCTTTTAGTTTTATCTGGTGATTATCACAAGGCCTTTTCCTGGTGGGTCACTTGATTAAAAATGGAGTATAAGGTTTAGCTCTGGGAGTTGCATCATAAGAGGGACGTGAACAGACTGAAGGCTGTCCTGACACGGTCCCTAGAACTGTTGGAAATGTGGAGAAATAACAGGTTGTAATAAGAAAACCTGGGAAAACTGGGGCTAACCTGGAGTAAAGGAAGTCATTTATTGAATCACTCAGTCAACAAATGTGTGTTTATCTAATCATGTCGGAAGAATCACTCGATCAATCAAGCTAAGATTTCTTGACCACTTGCAATATGGTAAGCACAAATATGAAGGCTTTTAAAAATAAGCTATCTAATCAGTTTTCATACTATTGTTGGAAGATTCAAAAAAGCATTAGTCAAGTCTTTTTCAACATTTTTTACTTAGATCTTCCAAAACCTTGTGAATATATATTCTGGACATACCCACCAGCCATCATATTTAATGATGTTAAGTAATTTCCCCAATGGCTTATATAACAGAAATAACAAGTATTCATTGTTTTTGTTACTCATAAACCACTAGAGACCCTGATATGGTCGCTCTTCCTTGATAAGAGTCACCAAACTAGTTTTGTCCTCCTACTCATAACAAGAGTCTCCTCAACCATATTCCTGGTAGATGGCTAAGTCTATTTACTGAACACTTTTAGAGGGAGGGTTTACCTTAGGAGCGATTCCTCCCTTTATTTTTCTGGAAGCATTTTTTCACTTGTTTACACACCCAAGGACCTTGCTAACATTAAGAATGTATGAGTCTGTGCCTCCCATGGGCATAGGCTTGAAGCCCAAATCTACTTCCCCATCTTGGAAAAAAAATAAAAAATAAAACAGGTTCTGTGGCTGCTTTGAATACCGGACTGGCTTCTCACTTGGCAGCAAAGGAGATGGCACTTACGGCTGACTCAAGGAGCAATGGGGGTTTCTTTCTAATGTGCTGATCCCTTCATATTCATATTCTCAACTTCAAAACATCATTAGGAGGTGAGAATGCTCATTTACCAGGTGACAAAGTTGAGGGATGATTAGGTGAAGAGGCAGTGCAGTTAAATTACAACAACAGGGTTAGGAAGTGGTGGAAGCAGGATTCCAAGCCAGCTCTTCCCAGCCCTAAACCTTTTCCCTTACTAATTCATGGTGTTTCTCGTTCATACTTAGCATGGACAAAGGGTAGTGGGATGGAATTCATAGCTTCATCCCCAGGTAATGTGTTTAATCTAGAGGGTAAGCATTCAATTTGAGAAATGGTAAATCTCTAACCTAAGAAAATCATTTATTTCTTGAACCTCTCATGCCAAGCACCATAGAAGCAGTTATGACTATGAAGGTGGATGCAACAAAGTTCTTGCTTCTAGTTTCCATGCCAGTAGGGGATCAGAAGTAAAAATAAGGGCAACAAAGTGTAACAGACACCGTTACAGAAACACATAAAGCATCCAATGTAGGTCCAAGAGAAGGACAGGTGATATTTTTTCCTGGAAGGGTCAGGAAACACTATATTGCTATTTTAAAGTATTAATAACTATAGGGCCACATTAAGCAATATTGAAGCAGGAGCGGCCGTGAGAAACAGACCTCTCAGGCACTGAACTAGAAAGGAAGAGTTTTATTATTACGGCCCGGGAGCAAGGCTTTATGTTTTGTCCAAACAGCCAAGCTTCCCTAACAAAGAGAAGCTCTGCTTTTATATAGGCTTATACTCTAGATATTACACATGAAAGGATCTTAGGTTTACAGCCTTAGAAATTACAAGTGAAAGGGTCTTGGGTTTACAGCTTTAGAAATCACATATGAAAGGGTCTTGGGTTTACAGTTTTAGGAATTACATGTGAAAGGGCCTTGGTCTCCAGATGGAGGAGTGGGTGGGGGCTTGATCTTGTTTAAGTAAAAACAATGTCTTCTGGAGAGATTCCCCCACACCACGCCTGCTATCTTATAGGAAGGTGATTCAGGAGGCGCCACCAGTCGGCCAGCCTTTTTTTCTATTGATTATGCAGTGTGGAGGTCAAGGGGGAGGTGATCCCAGATGCCTAGGTCTCCTTCCTCACCCCCCCTTTGAGACCCTCACCACTCTATAATATTAGTGAGAGGTCTCACTTTTATTCTCATCTTCCAGATTCTCTGAAGAAACTGATTGATGATGATGGTATAAAACATTTGTGATGTCATTTTTTGGCCAACTACAGTAGTGATGAATCCCCTAATAATCTGAAGAAACGGGGGAGTGAACGAGGGAGTAGTACACAAACACCCACTACTGTTACCACACTTATGATGAGGGCTTTTAATCCTCCCGAGGCTGAGGACCAACCTTTAAACAAGAGCTCAGGGTTGAATTGATGCCATACCTGCACAGGCACGTGTGCTAATTTGGTTATATTCTTAACTGCATGACCCTGGTCATTTATGCACAGGCAGCAGTTGGTTAGTTTGAATGTTTTACAGACTCCTCCCTCAGCTGCCAGCAAATAATCTAAGGCCAACCAGTTCTGATAAATGGCATTTCTCATTGGAGTTTCTTGTCTGGCCAAAATGGACAGAGCTTTGCCCGTTTCATTAATGAGTATTTCCAAGGCAGCCTGCAAATGGATGATCTGATTTAGCATATAAATAGGAGTCCAGTGTCCCCATGAGCCATTCTCTGTCCCTGTGGCTGGCCTATAGTACTCAATAATTCTTTCTGGTCATCACTTAATGTTTTCCCATTTACTTATTTTCAGACTTCTCTTCTCCCAGGCAGAGTAGACTGGGTGTCCTAACAGCTCACCTGTCTTAACAGATAATTGGAAAAAAGAAGGCTTAATGATGCCTATGACACAGTTACCTGTCCATCTTTCAGGCAGCTGTACGTATGCTCTATGTCTGCATATCCAGTACAACGCAGGAGGGGCTGCCCAGTCTCTCCAAGACCCAGGGTGATTCCAAGCATCCTGTAATTTTGGAAATTCCAGGAGGGGGTTCTTTTCAGTTTAGTTTGAGCTCCACCAGGTTACAGTGCCCACTGTCCCATTATATAGTCGCTGCCCTAAGCAGCTAAGCTTTCCAACTGGAACAGTGAAGTCTGTTCCTTCTCTGGCCAAATAATATTGTCCAATAATTGACACCTTTAAAACCCAGAAACTGTTGGTTTGAACTCTCTGAACTGAGGTCAGGTCAGGGATGAGATCAGAGGGTAATAACTCATGGGCTTCCCATGGCCACCTGTCACCCATAGTCATCCCTCCACATACATAGCAATAAGTAACATTGAGGGAACGGACCACATTTTCAGCAAATTGGAGGAACAAGTTTTTTTTCTTTTTCAGAAGTTCCGGCACTGGCTTATTTAATATACTTCAAAAGGCTGGTGCACTGGCCGGGCTGAAGGCTTTTGGATTTTTCCCTGAATCTGGACACTGGCTCCAGGGTCAAGCCCTTTCTCATCAATTCCTAGCATTACACTCTCCGCTTTTTCCCATTTAGGGTCTTGGGGGTTTGTGAATATTAATTCTACTGGGTTACAATGTCCTGAGACACAAAGGACATTACTCCCTGGAATGGTGTCTCTCTCTTTTACAAGATGAACGGGATTATTTGTATTATTTTTCCAAGTGGCCCAGATGACACATGACCCAAAAATGCATTTACTGCACCAGGAGGTTCTCTGGCAGATATACTTATGCCCTTTTGCATAACTTTGTTCCCATCCGAGGGAACCACAGCCCCCTCTGCTGAAATGATAGGCACTGATGGCTGCACAGGCATCAAGCCTTAGTGTAACCTGTTTTGGCTTCCGTTTTCCTGTTTTAGCTATTAATTTAGTAGGGCTATTCCATCGCCCTGTTAGGAGTCTAATTTCAAAAGTCCTATCTGTAGGCGGCTCTGATGGATCATAGCGTACATCGGGCTGTCCATCCTCTGGATTACACACCTTATACTGAGTACCGTTATATAACCAGGTTCCCTTCTGTGTCCCTGTACATTCATAATAACTGTAGAACGAAAGAATAGCAGTAACTTTATGTCCTACCTTAGTACCTGGTGTACACACTGAGAGCGTTCTTCAAAATTTGTTAATGCCCCTACTGTACAAGTCCAAATATTAAGAAGAACAAGTCCCACGATGAATTTGCCTCATGCTTTGGCCAAGCGTGGACCAGCCAGCTTCCGGGATGTGGCTGGAGCAGGGCTTGTTGTCCTTTTTAAGGTGATTCTGCAGTTGTTGTCTGGGTCTGGTGTAGCTTCCCGAGTTTCAGCTGCTGCTGGTTTCACACAGCTGTGGTGGATCCAGGCTGGGATTCCCTCTACCTTTAAGGCTGTGGAAGTGGTCAGGATCACGATCTGGGGTCCTTTCCACTGTGGCTTCAGAGGGGCTGCACTCCAGTCCTTTATCACCTGGTGAGAAAGCATGAACTGGGGAGAATAAGCTTACAGGGCATCTTTCATTTACCCAGGTTGAAATATCCTGAGCGATTTTCCCTCGAGCTTGTAATTGGCGTCCTAACTCAGTCTCTCCCCATTCCCAAGGAGTTCCCCGGAGTGCCTGGAGTATGGGAGGGAGCCTATGATATGAGACTTCAGAGGGGGATTATCCTGTTCTAGAGGGAGTGCATCTAATTTTGAATAACACCAAGGGAAGTGCCTGCACCTGCTTTAATCTTGTTTCCTGACACATTTTTCCCTAAGCTATTTTTGACGGTCTGGTTCATTATTTCCACTTCTCCGAAACTCTGAGGTCAATAGGCAGAGTGCAGTTTCCAAGTAACACCCAAGGCCATTGCTGTTTTCTGGACCAAATCCACCACAAATGCTGGTCCGTTGTCTGATCCGATGTGCAGTGGCAGTCCAAACCTAGGGATGAGATCTTGAAGCAGCACACAGGTTACTTCATGGGCTTCCTGGCACCAGGGGCAAAGTGGCAGTTTAGGGTGTTGCACAGACCCCAATGGTGATGCAGAGATTTTCACTTTAGCAGGCTCAGGTATTTGGTAGGCCTAGCATTTGTTCACCAATGACGTCCTTTGGTGTTCATTAGGGTCACTACTGTGTGGGGTGCTTTGAAATTTAAATTCTTCCCAGAGTTGATGCTGGAACTTCAATTGCCATTCCTCTTTTTTTTTTTTTTTTTTTTTCTTTTTTTCTTTCTGACACATACAGCATGAGAGGCTTCATTAAATCAGATAGCCCCAAAGCCAGGGCTGACAAATTTTCACTTTTAGTTTCTCACCCATTCAAAGCGTTTCTTGTCTTTTCCCCTCCCCCTTGTGCAAGGGTTTGGGCAGTACTGTGAAGCTTGGAATCCACAATTTACAAAACCCACGGCTCCCAGGAACTCCCTCATGTGTCTTCTAGTCTCTGGTTCTGCAGGTTGCAAATAACTTACTTCCTCTCTGCTCCTAGGCTGCGTTCCTCTCTGCTCCTAGGCTGCGTTCCCCCTTCTGGATGGTGAACCCCAGATATCGCATTTGCTGTCGGCAAATCTGGGCTTTCTTTGTAGACACTTTATACCCACAGTCCTCCAGATGCTGAAGGAAGGTATCCGTTCCTTTTGCAGACCCGACTGCCGTGGGGTGTCCCAATAAAAGGTCATCAGCATATAGGACTTAGCATGCAGCCTAAGTCCTTTTAAAGAAACTTCTGGGGGACAGTCACAGGCTAGCACCTCCCCAAGGATGGTGAGAGAGTTTCTGAGCCCCTGGGAAGCCTGGTCCTGGTGTACCAGGGTGGTCACACCTGTTTCTGGATTTTTTTTCCCATTGAAATGCAAACAGTTTTTGACCCTCTGAGGCCAGTCCAATGCTAAAGAAGTACACTTTAAGTCCAATCAAGTGAACCAACTCTCCTGTGCTGGCAATAATCCCAACTGCATGCACAAGTCAGGTGCAAGTGGGTTCAAAGTCACTGTAGTCTGATTAACCAAACGCAAGCCCTGCACTGGCCTGAGTGGAAATACCAGTCTTTGGTCCCCGGTTAGGGAAGGTCTCCACCCTCCTTCCCGATGGACAAGGGTCAGACGGCGGGAGCCTGGATAACCCCTGCCTGAGGAAGTCTTAGCTGCAGGGAGTCCTCATTATTGAATGGGATAGTTGTAGCCCTTAATTTGCACTACAAGTTTTGCGGAGGAGAGGGGTAGGGGCAGTCCAGCAAGTACAAGGAAGTCTGTTTTCCTAACACCTTAGTAGCTCTAACGATATTGGTTTTGTTTCCTTTGATGGGGGGTTACAGAGCTGTTGTTCAGACTATGGGCTCTTTGAGGGCATATGAGCCTGGTCGCCCTCCTTTAGTCCAGTGGCCCTTCCATTAGACTGAACAGAGCTCCTCCAATTTCGTCTGGATCCTCGTGTTTAGGATTGCCGTTTTCCTGTTAGCTGGGGACACCTGTCCTTCCAGTGCCCCACTCCTCTACAATAAGCTCACTGATCTCATTGCAGGTGCGGGCGGGCAGGCTGCAGGGTTTTCCAGGAACCCCACTTTTCCCACACTCTTGGGGGCGCTCCTCTACCAGCAGCAGCTATCAAGTCGGCATTTCGTCGAGGCTGACTCTGGTTTTCTCCACAACTTTTTCCACAGCTCACCGCTTCTTAGTTCACAAACACCTGTAACTGTGAGGTATCCATGCCCGCAAATCCTGCCTGTTGCTGCAATTTTAGTCTAATGTCTTTTGCACACTGACTGACTAATGTCATATTTATCAAGCACTGGTTTTCAGGGCTTTCAGGATCAAAAGAACGCTTCAGCCAGCCTCTCGTCCATGTTAAAAAAATACATAAGCAGGCTGGGCGCAGTGGCTCAAGCCTGTAATCCCAGCACTTTGGGAAGCAGAGGCGGGTGGATCATGAGGTCAAGAGATCGAGACCATCCTGGTCAACATGGTGAAACCCCATCTCTATTAAAAATACAAAAAATTAGCTGGGCATGGTGGCACGTGCCTGTAATCCCAGCTACTCAGAAGGCTGAGGCAGGAGAATTGCCTGAACCCAGGAGGAAGAGGTTGCGGTAAGCGGAGATCGCGCCATTGCACTCCAGCCTGGGTAATGAGCGAAACTCATTCTCAAAAAAAAAAAAAAAATACATAAGCAGCTGGTGGCAGTCAGCAGGAGTGGGGTTATGAGCCTGAATAATCGTTTGCAGTAGGTCAACAAGAGCCTGTGGCTTCTCGGTATCAAAAACTCTTCTGCTGCTGGGTCTGCCGGAACCTTGGGGTCTGTGTCTCTGCCACTGACTCTTTCCCGTCCAGGCGCCAGACCTTGGGAGTCCACGTCTCTCTGTGGGGGGGGATTTTTTCTAGCGGTCTGTCCCTTGGCCATTAAAACAGTCACTGCCTGTCCTCTTAACCACTTCGGAGGGTTCAAAACTAACTGCAACCATGAGTCTATGTATAGAAATTGATCAAGGCGTTCTAGCTCGCCGCATATAATCTCACGCCTTACTTTGGAGATAAGAGACCTGTCGAGGGTCCTCTCTGGGGGCCAACCTACCCCAAATGCTGGCCAATCTACCTCACATAAAGTCCTTAATTTCTCTGGTGTCAAAGCTACTGTATAATTTCCCCTAAATCCCTTCTTGAAATTTTTCAGCATGGTCTCTAAAGGAGTGGGTTTGCCATGAGTGTGACCCATGCCTATGTACCAGAAAAACAATTCCCACAGTTAAAAGAGTGCTACTCTGCCCACAGCCGTTCCTGCCCAGTGAGACACAGTACACACTCTCCAATTTACATTCACTTCAATCATTTTATAACACCTAGAAGGCAAAGGCTCCTCCACTCAGCCTTATGTGGCCGTCTCTAATTCCAAATAGCCCTACAAATTGCTCGAAGTATGAGGCCCCTTCTAATGGGCCTGATATTTCCACATTTCATGGCTGATGAGTCCAGTTGGACCCCTACACACACACACATACACACACACACTATCCTCCCTCCACCCAAATTGAAACCATAAGCAAAAGCTTCCAAGGTTAGTCACAAAAAAGAGAGAGAGAGAGAGCCAAGTTCAAAAGTGCCAACTCTGACACCTGTGGGTGATCAGTCCATGCTTCCACCTAAAGGAGGTGGGCAAGTTTCCCAAGACTAATCCTACCGTGTTTCTGTTGTCCAAACGTTCCAAGTACCCATTCCTTTTTGATGTTCAGCCACTGGGAGGATCCACACTGCGGGGGCTTTCCGGCTCCCCTCTGGCGAGGCTTCCCACCTCCCACCGGGCAAATACCTGCCCAGGAGCGTTCTCAGGAACTGCGTCATCCCAGTGGGTAGGAGCCCTCTGCAGGGATGCTCCGAAGGGCTAGGCAAACCACCTGAGAGGCTTCTCCGGCCGTCTGCCAACCAAAACTCATTTCCCGGTCAGGGAACCAAATGAAGCAGGAGCGGCTGTGAGAAACAGACCTCTCAGACACAGAACTAGAAAGGAAGGGGTTTTATTATTACAGCCCGGGAGCAAGGCTTTATGTTTTGTCCAAACTGCTAAGCTCCCCTAACAAAGAGAAGCTCTGACTTTATGTAGGCTTACACTGTAGATATTACACGTGAAAGGATCTTAGGTTTACAGCCTTAGAAGTTACAAGTGAAAGGGTCTTGGGTTTACAGCTTTAGAAATCACATATGAAAGGGTCTTGGGTTTACAGTTTTAGGAATTACATGTGAAAGGGCCTTGGTCTCCAGATGGAGGAGTGGGTGGGGACTTGATCTTATTTAAGTAAAAACAATGTCTTCCGGAGAGATTCCCCCACACCACGCCTGCTATCTCACAGGAAGGTGATTCAGGAGGCACGGCCAGTTGGCCAGCCTTTTCTTCTATTGAAATGCAGTGTGGAGGTCAAGGAGGAGGTGATCCCAGATGCCTGGGTCTCCTTCCTCAATACTGATGAGGAACATTCATTGCTCAATCAGCAAACAGAAAGCACCCACTGTGCATCAGTCACTGGGGCCCATATGGATGACCAGTCCTCCCACCCTGCCTTTTGAACCTGTTTTCTTGGCAGCTTCCCAAGGGACCATTTCTCTTAAGACGTTCACAAACAGCTCCAGATCATGTGTCACTCAGCAGAATCCAATGGATTTATTGTTACTGCAAACCTAACAGAGCATATTGGGGCTACCTTTCAAGACCCTTTTCAGAGCTCTGGACAATGGAATGTGTGCTTCCTGGCCTCTGGACCATGAAAATTACCCAGGAGAAACATTCCATTCTGCCCTCTCCCACCTCCCACCCTGTCTTTCTCCTAGATCTCTCCTAATCTTTTGGTTGTCATTGCTTTTCACACCCTATCATAAGACCATGACTCAGACACCCACCTGAATTTCTTAGCCTTACACTAGGCCATTGCCTCTGAATCAGATTCCTGGATTTCTATTAACAATACACCCCAGAGTAGTTTCACATCAACAACAGCTCACACATACAGGAGCCCATGAGGCTTGGTGTATGGAGTGACGCTGGGAAACCCAGTCCTTTGCTTTGTATGTGTGTCCTGGTCCATGTGTGTGTTCCAGGGCCATAGTCACACTTCAAAGCCAGCTAGCACAAAATATTTTTGTTCAGTTCTAAGAACACCAAAAAGTCCGAAAGCATGTTTAAACCAGAAAAAGTTAACTGTAACCACTACATCCTTTACAAATATAAAACAGAATGGTCTTGGAAAGGTTCTTTCATGTCCAAGACCAAATTAGATCGTATTGTTCCTTAACCAATGAACTTGGGAAGCTTAACAGGACAGGGTCCAGCAGGTCAGCAGAGCAGAGTGGCTTAGAATAAGGGGCATTGGGTGAAGAGAGGTTGAGCTAAGTCTCTGCTCCTGACTATATGTAACTCAGTGGTCTAATCTATGAAATGACATCGTGATGGTAGGTTTCACACAGGGAGTCTTAGTTAGGGCTGCTGTAACAAAGCACCATGAACTAGGTGGCTTTAAACAACCGGAATGCATTTCTTACAGTTCTGTAGGCTGTAAGTCCAAGCTCAAGATGACAGCGTGGTTGGTTCTGGTGACAGTCCTCCTCTGAATAGCGGACAGCTGTCTTCTTATTGTATGCTCACATGGCAAAAACAAGGCAAGAGAGCTCTCTGCTGTCCCTTTAAGCGGGCACTGATCCCATTCATGAAGGCTCTACCTTCATGATATAATTATTTCCCAAAGGTCCTACCTCCTAATATCATTACATTAGAGGCTAGAATCTCAACACATGAATTTTGGAGGGACAAATTCAGTCCATTGCATAAAGCATCAGAAGATAACATGTGTACGGGTCTGAAAACAATATCAGGAATAGTTTAGTGCATTACATGCCCCCCTGTTACAAGCCAATCTCCCATGGTCTCTAAAAGTCATCTCAATAATCTTCAATAGACTTGATAAGAGCATCTGAAGCTGGTATCTGACCTAAGCTGACTGGGTTTTTCCAGGGTGACACCTGAACCCCCTCTTTTGGCACCTGCCTTTACAGTCACAGACCTTGGAATATAAAAGAGGTAGAGTCTGTGACCCAATGTGGACACCCTTGTGTCATAGGCACATGATGCCAAAGCAGAAGCTACTTTTCCAGGTAAGAGTCCTGGATTTCCCAGGCCTGACTTTCCAATTCTGTACTAGCAAATGCATCAGCAATGTGTGTGTGGGTTATGTCCAGTGCATGTAATCTACTCTATCGGGTTCCCCAGAGAAGCAATGTCAACACCTAATTCACATTCCATGAAGATGTCTGCAGCTGTACAGATAATCTGCACAAATTCCTTGCACTAAAACTATGTCTAGAAAGCTGACTACTTCTAAGATAAGGCACCCAATTTGTACAACCCTTAATATGTACGTATGCCTGGGTCAAGTTAAGAAGAGATGCTTGGAGTGAGCAGACACCGCTTGTGAGCGCCACTTAATCCCTCTGTGAACTGGTTTCCTTGTTTGTTAATGGCAATAATAAGAGCCTGCTCCACAGTGCACTGAGGATTAAATGTAAAGCGCTTGGCACGGTGCCTAGTGGTTTGTGGGTGCAGAGTGGCATAATTGAGAAGTCACAGAGTCACAGAGCTCTGTTCTGATGCTGACCAGCAGTGTGGCTTTGAGAAGTCACCTACTATTTCTGAGCCTAAGAGTGCCCACAAAAACAAAGTAATATCTATGTTTTGGAGTTGTAGTGAAACTTAAACTGGTTGTGTAAAGCACTGTCAAAGGCCTAGCAGAGTCAGCATAGCATAAATGCAGTATGATTTTTCAAATTTCCAAATCTCTCCCTCTCTTAGTGCATTTAGGCCACCAACCCTGTTACTCCTTCCAGCACCAAGACATCTATGGAGTGAGTGTGCCCACTTGATTACTCAGTCCCACATGGGCGCCTTTATCATGAGCATGCCTACCTGCAAGTTCAGCTCCCAGAGTCAGTAGCTCCCATAAGAGGCAGCGGTTTGGCCAGGAGCAGTGGCTCATGCCTATAATCCCAGCACTTTGGGAGGCCGAGGCCAGCAGATCACCTGAGGCCAGGAGTTCCACACCAGACTAGCCTGGCCAATATGGTGAAACCCCGTCTCTACTAAAAATGTCAAAAAAAAAAAAAAAAAAAAAAAGCTGCTCACTGTGCATCCCTGTAGTCCTACCTACAAGTGAGGCTGAACCAGGAGAATCGCTCAAACCCGGGAGACGGAGGTTGAAATGAGCCAAGATCGCACCACTGCACTCCAGCCTGGGTGACAGAGCAAAACTCCGTCTCAAAAAAAAAAAAAAAAAAAATGAGGCAGAGGTTTCATGTGTACATACATGTGACATATCAGGGTGGGAAATTCAGTAGGAAAAATACGAAAAGAATTTGGAAGCATCCAGGAAATCCCAGATATCTGTTTTAATTTGCATTCTGTAAAGCCACTGCGCTGTCACCAAGGCATAATATAACAATAGTTATTTTCTCATTTTTTTTTCCCATTTGCTGCAATGCAAATGAAACAAATTATCCAAACTTCCAAATTCTATCCTATAATAAGATTGGTTTTGGAGATGAGGCAATAAACTAACTTCCCTGTGCTGTTTTCCTAATAAAAAAATGCACCCTTATATATTGCAAGGTATTAGGTTGCTACAGGCTCTTAACACCCATGACCTCTCACCTTGCAAAGAGCTGTGTTGTGTGTGTGTGTGTTTGTAACAGAGTCTCGCTGTGCCGCCCACGCTGGAGTGCAGTGGCGCGATCTCGGAAGAGCTGTATTTTGTGAGCTAGAAACAGCTCATGGCAGCTGTCTGCCTTTTTGCCTGTGTTCCAAGAGCTCTGCTGCTTCGGTTCCTTCACTAGTGAAAGGCAAATCAATCCTTTTCCGACAGGCCTCCTTAGAGCTGGGGACACTGTCGTGTTTACTGGATACACCACACCACAGATTAATTTGAAGCAAATGTGTATCTACTCCTAGTTTGGACCTGGCTATTGTGGGCAGGATTGAGACTAAGATACACTACTTTTTACCCCAATTTATTGGTATGTGATGTCTACTCCAAGGCATAAATGTGGACCTATGAGAGAATGTCCAAGGGTAATTTTTTTACCTAAACAAAATAGCGCTTTGAGGAGGTGGTCAGTCATCTGAAATTCCCCACAGACACGAGTGACCTTTGCAACTGAGAATTGTATTTCCTGGTCTAACTGCTGCCTGGAACAACCGGTGTTCAGTCCACTTTCACATCCGCCTGCAAGTGCCTTCATGGGACCTGGATTTCCAAGGTTCAGAGATTTCCAGATAAGTCTCCCCGACTCCTCTCTGCAGCTTCAGTGCTGATTTTACCTGTTTTATACAGAGGCATACTATATAAAATTTCATTTTTTAAAAAAGTGCTTTTTCTGCTTAAATTGTTGTATACACTGACCTATATAATACATGAGAGTAAAGAAGGTTTGCATGATGTATGGAAGTCCAAGAAATTGAGTCCAAATTTAGTTGTCCACTTTGTAATCTTTTATAAGCTATTTAACTTATCTGAGTTTCAATTTCCTCTTTTATAAAGTGGGATATATGTGAAAGTACTCAGCACACGTGAATTCAGTTCCTGTTTCCCTTTCCTTAGAATAGATGGGAGGGCAGAAGGCCTTAGCATATGGTACTACCTCAGAATAAGAAACAACGAAATAGGACAAACAGTAAAAGACTTAGAGATTTCAATTTCTCACCAGTTTCTGTGCATGTGTGTGTGTTTGTGTGCATACGTGTGCTTTATTCTGTTTTTCCATGGACTGAAGGGGCCTTCATTTCATTTTTGGAGGAAACAGGAATGATTGAAATGGGGAAATTATACTCTATTCCATATCCAGGGCTTTCCCACCCAAGGCAGCCCAGAAATGGAGCAGGAATTGGGCCAGCTGCCTGGGACTACAGTCAGGAAGGAATGAGCCCTGAGAGCCGCCTGGACCAGAACCATCTGGGCCCCGCAGCAGTCCTGGCTCTCCGCCCACCTCCTTCCAGCCCGAGCTCAACGTGATGTGTCCAAAGCTCTTCCGAAGGCATCTCAGCTGTTAAGATACCCCAGTTCATACAGAAATCCAGGTTCAGGACCTTAATTCTCTGAGAGCATGTAATAGCCACACCCACCTCCAATTCAGCTTCACGTTTAATTGCGTAGTTCCTAGTTATTCTATCTCATCAGAATTATACTAACTTTTCATTGTTTAACCTTTCTTTCACAAATGTGATAAATCTGAGCATTTGGGTATTAGAAGATATTTCTTCTACTGAGCGTGGCCCCCCACCCAAAATAAAAACAAAAACAAACAACCGAGCGCTCTCAGAGCCCTCTCAGAAACAAAGAGGCAAGTAAAGGGGCTGTGAGTTGATGTGGGAGTAGGTCTTAAAGGTGGAGGAGAAGGCTGGGCGCAATGGCTCACGCCGTAATCCCAGCACTTTGGGAGGCTGAGGTAGGCGGATCACCTGAGGTCGAGAGTTCAAGACCAGCCTGACCAACATGGAGAAACCTAGTCTCCACTAAAAATATAAAAAATTAGCCGATGTGGTGCTGCATGTCTGTAATCCCAGCTACTCCAGAGGCTGACACAGGAGAATTGCTTGAACCCGGAAGGCAGAGGTTGCAGTGAGCCAAGATTGCATCACTGCACTCCAGCCTGGGCAACAAGAGCTAAACTCCATCTCAAAAAAAAAAAAAAAAAAAAGTAGGAAAAAAGGAGGGACTGAGGAACCAAGATGATGGAGAGAGAATGGGTGGGGGAAAAAGAAACACATCATACAAACTGAAATTCCCATATAGAACCCAGAACTGCTGAGAATGCAACCTTTCTTGGGACGTCTACGGCACCCGTGGCTTTATAAGTATTTTATGTTTTATTTTAGTGTTTTTTCAACAAGAAAAAAATATGCAAGAGAAAGATGGTATTACAGAATGGTAAAATGCCTTCCTTTCCAAATCCATTCCTAAGGGCCCTTTGTATAACCTTACGAACATTTCTCATGCTAGCTACTAAGTTAAGGCCATGCCCTTTGGGAAAAACTAAATGTCACAGCATAAATCTACAGTCTCTGGGAAATCAGCATTGCTAGTTTTAGCATGTAATTTTGTCCTAAGAAATCAGTAAGACTAGATTCAGGGGTAAATAAGGCAAACTGCAACAGTTGTTTAGATTGTATGTTCCTTGATGGCGGAGACCCTGTCTAGGTATCTCCTTGAATATCCAATTCTAAAAGTAAACACGTGCTAAATGTTTATTGAATGAACATTGTCTCCTACTTAGAAACAATTCATCTTAAATACACTCCTTTACGGACTCTCTACAATTTTCTAATATTGTTCCACCTTCCTTATGCAAGCACTGAGAAGAAAGCGAGAAGACTCAGACCTGGTGAGACCTCCACCCAACCTCTAGTGCAGCCTCTATAAAGTTAATTTTACGAAACAAGTGAATCTCGTTTTTCCTACAAATTTTCTTCAAGAAAAGTGTGGACAGAAGGGTTTTAAGTGATTAGAGTACCTCTCGCATTAGCTTCCCATGATCCGTTGCCTATTAAAGAGAGGAAAAGAGGTAAAATCTATTGGTCACCATTTATAAGCAGCAGGAGACTATCATATCTGGGATAAGTAAAATTTGTAGTGGGTCAAAGGTAGATCTCTGGGCAGGGCAGTACTGTGACGTGCAGCTGGTATGGTGCCTGAGGCTCAGGGTTTTTTGCCCAGCAGATAGCTGTGGATTCTGCCCAGCTCACACCCTCCCAACTGGGTCTCTCTCTGGCATCTGTCCCAAGAGCAGACCCAGCCAGCTAGTTTTGTTCCGAATCTTCTGTGCCCAGATCACTGGACTGTTCAAGTGTTCCAGGCGACAGGGCTTCCTCAGGCAGAATTTGCATCTGGCCAATGGGCTACACCCTTCCAAGACCAGTCTGGTGAAGGAAGGGACACCTAGCTTCACACCAGTACACAAACCCTTACCTCAATCTTCTCAGTGTTCTGAGAGTGGAAGCGCCTTCCCTGCTTGAGCTCAGACCACAAATCTCAGCATAGTATCCCCCAACAGCGTGCTCAAATTCTGAAGAGTTAGGACCAGGTCCATACCTTTGTTCCCCTCTGGCCCCTCAGGGTCAAGCACCAGCTGTGCTTGGGGGTGCTGAACTGTTCAAGTGTTCAGTTTCCCAGGCCACCTGCAAAACACTCAGGTCGGGCAGCAGTATATGGCTGTCTATTTGCAAGTACCACACTATTTTTACTACTGTAGCTTTGTGGTAAGTTTTGAAATCATGAAGTGTGAGTCCTCCAGCTTTTTTCTTCTTTTTCAGAATTTCTTTAAGGGGTAGAGAGTTATTTGGAGTCCCTTGAGATTTCATATGAATGTTAGGATGGGTTTCTCTATTTCTACAAAAAACAAAACAAAAAACAAAAAAAACCCCACATCATTGGGATTTTCAGAGAGACTGCCAATCTTAATCTGTAGATTGGCTTAGATATTATTGATATCTTAACAGTATTAAGTCTTCCAATTCATGAATATGGGATTGTGTTCCATTTATTTGTGCCCTCTTTAATTTCTTTCAGAAATGTTTCATAGTTTTCATTGAACAAATTTCACGTACTGCCTTGTATAATTCCTAAGAATTTTATTTTTGTTTTATGCTACTATAAATAAAAGTTTTTAAATTTACTTTTTAACTTTTGTGTATATTTTAAGCTATTTTCCTTGTGATTAACATGATAATTACATTTAACATCTTGAAGTTATAACATGCTATATCAGCTTAACTTCAACAAATTCTGTTCCTTTAACAGCTATATCCCCATCTCCTTCAGTTTTTGATGTCACAACATTACATGTTTACACATTGTGGAACCAGAAACATAAACTTTTAATAATTAATAATTCTTTTAATAAAAATGTGGAGTTAGAAGCCAAAGTTATAACACTAGGTTTGACAATAATTGTTTGAAAAATATATTGTCTGCCAATCATATGGAAAACAAAAAGTGGAAACACATGCCATTGTTACAATAATACTAGTTTTTATAATTGCCCATGTATTTACCATCACTGAGATCTATATTTTGTCATACGGCTTCGAGTTACTGTTTCGCATATTTTCATTTCAAACTTCAGCATTTCCTGCAGGGCAGGTCTATTGGTTAAAAAATTCCCTCGGGTTTTGTTTATTTTGGAATGTCATAATTTCTTCTTCATTCTTGAAGGCAAGTTTTGCCAAATATAGGATTCTTTGTGTTTTTTTTTTTGTTTGTTTTTTTGAGATGGAGTTTCACTCTTGTTGCCCAGGCTACAGTGCAATGGTGCAATCTTGGCTCACCACAACCTCTGCCTCACGGGTTCAAGCAATTCTCCTGCCTCAGCCTCCTAAGTAGCTGTGACTACAGGCGAGCGCCACCACACCCAGCTAATTTTTGTATTGTTAGTAGAGAGGGGGTTTCACCATGTTGACCAGGATGGTCTCGATCTCTTGACCCGTGATGTGCCTGCCTCGGCCTCCCAAAGTGCTGGGATTACAGGCATAAGCCACTGTACCTGGCCCCAAATATAGAATTCTTAAAGTTTTGGGTTTTTTTTTTTCCTTTAAGCATTTTAAATGTATTAATCCACTGCCTTCTGGTTTTTAAAGTTTCTGATGAGTAATCTGCTGATAATCTTATCAAGGATTCCTTGTATGTGGTAAGTCATTTCTCTCTTGCTACTTTTAAAATTCTGTTTTTGGCTTTGGACACTTTGGTTATAACGAATCTCAGTGGTGTCTCCTTGAGTTTATCTTATTTGGAGTTCATTAAGTTTCTAGAATGCTTATATTCAGATGCTTCATGAAATTTGAGATGTTTGTGGCCATTACTTCTTCCAATATTTTATCTACTCTTCCTTTCTCTATTCTCCCTCTTGGGGGCTCCCATGATGCATATGTTGGTTCACTTAACCTGGTGTTTCACAGCTTCGGCTAGTAGTGTTCACTTTTTCTTCCATTTTTTTTTTCTTCTTGTTCCTCAGACTTGATCATTTTCATTGTCCTATCTTCAATTTCACTGATTCTTTCCTCTGCCTGCTCAAATATGTCTTTGAATTCCTATAGTAAATTTTTCATTTTAGTTATTGTACTTTTAGATCTCAGAATTTTCTTTTATCTATTATAATTTCCATTTTGTCCATACATAGTTTTCTTGACTTCCTCTATGTCTTCCCTCAGTTCTTCGGCATATTTAAAGCAGCTTCTTTAGTCTTTATCTAGTAGATCTGCCATCATATCTTTTTCAGGGATCCTTTCAGTTGGTTTTTCTTCTTTGAATGGGCTCTACTTTCCAGTTTCTTTGTATATTTTGTAATTTTTTTTGTTGTTGAAAACTGGACATTTGCATCTAATAATGTGGTAACTATAGATATTAGACTCCTCCTTAAGGCCCTGTTAGATGCCTCCTTTCCCCCAGGGTTTGCTGTTTTCTGCTATTTTATTTTATTTTTTTTATTTTTTTTATTTTTTGGTGTAGGCTTTCTTTCTCATGTAGATCAACACGAGGTATAAAATTAAGGTCTTCATATGTGTTTCCTGAACCTGTGCCTTCTAAGCTTGCACAAAAAAATTTCAAATTTTCCCGTTATGTATGGTTGCTTTAGAATGTACTAGTTTTCAATATCTGGATTCCAAAAGGAGAAAAAAATTAAGAAAAAGAAAAAAACAGTGTCAGCCTTTAAAGTCTCTAAAAGTCACCTTTGGCCCGAGGGAAGGAGTTGGCAATAATTATGTGTGGAGGAAACAACGACAATGGTCTCTGCCTCTTTGCACCTCTATGATCAAAGAACAGATACCCAGTGTTGGAGGAAAAGGCCCCTTTTGCCGACCCTGGCTCCCATAAGTTGTGTGCAGGCTGTTCCAGGAACATGTGCACATCTGATACCACAGGTTTTGGGGGTGGGGAATGGATAGCTGCTATTGGGCTAAGAGCAAAATTTTTATTATTAATTTTTGCTATTCACCAAAATTAACTGCAAATTACCAACCAAGCCTTCCCCCTGAAGTTGCAAGCCATCAATAGATTCCAGAGATTCAAAAGAGTTACATCAAATAGATTCGCCCAGTATAATTATTTTCTAGGTGGGTAGACAGATTTCTGGTACCTCTTACTCTGCCATCTTCACAAAATCCCCTTTTAAGACTGATATTCTAAGTGTATTCCATATAATTGGGAAAGCTGAAAAATACTGACTTAAGCAGAGATATAGAAGATATTTTAAAAAAACAAAACACCCAATTATTTACATAAGTACTCTATATTAAATACCACTTAAATAACAGAGAAACGTGATTGCATCTTGTTAAGTAAAATCATAAGCTTTTCTATTTTTTAATTTTTTAAATCATTTTTTAAGAGACAGGTTCTCACTCCATCACCCAGGCTGGCATGCAGTGATGCAATCATGGCTCACTGCAGTATTGAACTCCTGGCTCAGATGATACTTTCAGATGATGCCTCCCCGAGGCATCCTCTTTGTGCCCTCTTAGAGATTCAAGCACCAGCTACCTGCCATGCTCTTCTCCAAAGTCTAAGTCCTAGATGCATGGATTTTCTTAACTGATTTTCAATTCCTGAACTCTTTTCTGAATATCTGAGGCAAAAGCACCAATTAGGTTGTGTCCCTTGTTAGCCTTTTTGGGGGGGGGCCTTTCTTCAAATCCTCAGATGCCAGTGACCAAACCCCTCAGATGTCTGGATCCAAACTCTGTAGTGCTGCTCTTTCAAGATTCTAAATTCCATGAACCTCTTCTGTTTGTCCCCATACCCTTAGCTGACATGACTGCTATCTACAATTACTACCTCTGTGGTACATTCCTTTGGTATCTTACAGCATAAAGATATAAATTACACCAATTCTTTTCATATCCATATGCTATTTTACACACAGGTTAAATTTTGGATCTTATTTTCTTTCTTCTTATCCCTTTAAATAAAGGCTAAATTATACATAAGTGTTAGTTCTTATGAAATGTAAAAGATCTAACCTAATTTGCCTTTATCATGTTCATGCTTGCTCCACTTTATCCAAGGGGCAGTGTTACAGAGAGACTGAGAGATGGAAGATGGGAAACCCACATCCTTCATCATCTGGGGAAAATTAGCTTCTGGGAAGCTAAATCTCCTCATCTATAATAACTCATATAGAGTTGTTGCAAATATCCAGGAAAGCATTCATGTGGAAGCATTTAGCAACCATAAGTGCAGTGTAAATTAGTTCCATTATCGCTACCAAATGTGACTAGGTGGTAGAAGGGAAAGATGATGAAATGAGAGGTAAAAAGAAGAAAAACAACTGAAGAAAGTATTCTAGAGTTTTCTACCCACTCAGAAATAGAATATATAGTTTAAATATATATATATATATATACACACACACTTTTTCCCCTTCTATTTAACTCAAATCCTCAGCTGATACAGCACAGATCCTTTTTGCCAATGAGACAGAAGCCATTAACAGACAGCAAATACTGTTTATTGCAGACTTTCCAGCTGACTCATGTGAAAAAGGCACTATGAAAATTAATTTCTAGATAATTTCTCTAAATGATTTATGTTAAAATATTCAACATCCTTACATAACATCTGTTTTATATACGTGAAATAACATTTAATGAGAAAACTTGTGTTCCCAAAAATAACATTTGTTGAAGGTTAGGTATCTTTCTTTTCTCTATGTGGAATCTTTCACAGGATTAAAATATGTGTAAATTAAGTGCTTCTTATTACCAGAAAGACTTGACACAGATAAACACATAAAATGGTCCCATTTCCTTTTAACTACTAATATCAATATTCAGAACTGAGGCTTTCATTAAGCAAAATACTGTAATTGCACATCAATGCAGACTACTTCCTTTGCTAGATTTTGAGCAGACATGACCTCTTTCCCACTTGTGCTTTCTCATATATAAGAACACAGTATATATAATAAGCAGAATATAAACTAAATCAAAATACAAGCTATACAAGGAATTGCAATCAACAGAGCCATGACGAACTGTCTTGAGAATGCTCCATAGATTTATATTTGCATGTCCAAGGTATGGCTGTCCTTTACAGTTCATTCAAATGTTTTAATTTTTTTAAACTGTTGGCATTAAGAACTTTAAATAAATCTAAATATTCTTCCACTGAGTATGTCAGACAAGAGACCTAAGTAAGCAGAGGCTAGCCTACAGTGAGCTACGCCCTGAATGACAGACACCATATTCACAGACAAAATCAAAACTGCTTAGATTTTAAATCATGGACAATATTGTTGCTTTGTTGCAGTGAATAAATCCACCACTATCTAAACAATTCCTGCTTATACACTGGAATGGGGATAAAATAATTACTCTATTAAAGAAAATCTTACCTTTGTAAAGTAGGAAAAATATTTTCCAAGGTTAAAAAATTCAGTTTAAATTTTTTTCAGTTTTAATAAAAATAATGGGCCTAGAAGCAAATCCTGTGCTCACTCAGGTTTGCATGGGTTTTTTTATGGTGATAAATTACACCAAGAAAAATGAATCTGACATTCCCTTCAAGGCTTCCTAAAACAAAGCATATTGAAATAATGCCAAAAACAATGGAGTTTAAAAACAAACAAACAGATTAGTGACTGCTTCCTTCATCAAAAGATTCCACTCCCGAATCACTAGCAGCAGCACTGATTTTTTCCTGTCGTCTTCTCATAATTTCTTGTAACTCAGAGCTGCCACTGCTATCCTGAAAAATAAACAGTTCAGACAAGATGGTTACTGATTTGTGTAGGCTGCAGGTCATGTAATGAAATGGCTCAGGATAAAAGTGTACTGTGGTTTTCTTCTAGTATCTCTTTAGGAAAGCTAATGGCTGCACTTTTTAAGTGAAGCTTCTGGACTTCGCTAACATATCACATCAATAATTTTTCATTTTGTAAAGTCTGTTAAGGCAATTCCCTCACTAGGCCTTGCATTTGAACATGATAAAGATAAATCAATAATATATATGTGGTACTCTAGGTTTGCTGAGAGAAAGAGCTTATCAAAGAACTCTTTTTGGGTCAAGCAGGATACTGATCTGCCTTTAGAAGATTTTAACTCAAGCCAGAGTGGGCTCGGAATTCACCCAGTTTCCCTTCCATATAGTTCTGACCCTCTGATAATTCTAGCTTCTCTCCTTTCCTAGACCCTCTATAATCCGTGTACTCTCCCTTCTTCCACTCTTATCAACAGAAGTCTCTGATAACACAGGTGAATAATCTAAAAGATGAACTAGATCCAAGAAAAGGGTGAGGTGGAAGGTGGCTGAGGAACATAAAGAACGTCAGGGGCCGGGCGCGGTGGCTCAAGCCTGTAATCCCAGCACTTTGGGAGGCCGAGGCGGGTGGATCACGAGGTCAAGAGATCGAGACCTTCCTGTTCAACAAGGTCGCGCCATTGCACTCCAGCCTGGGTAACAAGAGCGAAACTCCGTCTCAAAAAAAAAAAAAAAAAAAAAAAAAAGAAAGAAAGAAAGAAGCAAGAGGCCATCCTGAAGTGGGTGGTGACAGCAAATGACAATAATGATAGGCAGGTATGGGATGAAGGAATTCAGAAATTTTAGGAATAAGGAATTTTCTAACATACCTTTAAGAAGTAATTATACGATCTCAACAAAATTAGATTATAATGGTAATAAAACTGCTTGAGAAAATATATAATTCTTATTAATATTCAACATATGGAAAGAAAGCAATCAAATCAAACTTCAATATGCAGCCTTTGAGATCAATGTTGTAGGGAAAAATCTCCAAGGGAAATGTAATTTCTCTTGATTTAGAATGGCTACAGGGTGATATGCATGAAGTGATTTTACCCTGAATTACTTAACTGTTGAATTTATAGAATATACCTGCTAGAGATGATTATGTATAAATTTCATGCCAAAGCCTACATTCTTTCATTTGAGTCCAAGTATAATTTTCGTGAAACTATTAAGAGCTGTGAGATGAAACCGTTGGAAACTACTACCTGTACATAGCCCATTTTAAGGCTACAATAGGATATTGGAAACTTAAGTATAAGCCAATCTAGAAAACATTGACTCTCCTGCTTTCATACAGACCACTATAACTAAACAATTACTCTTTAGGGCTATTTTCAGTGATCTCTACCTAAGGGATCTTTCCCGATTATTTAGATGTATTACTAGGCTTAATACACACAGCCAGAATTTTACTATTTTACAAGCTATAAGCTATTAGACTCTCTAAACTAAATATTAAGAATAGGCAAGAGTTTTGGCCTCTTTAGGCACTTACTCATTCAGAAGCAAATTTCCATTGTTATGTCAAAATTAAAATTCCTATAGAAGTAGTGAATACATATAAAATGGGAACATTATGCTTTTTGTTAAATGTCCAAAAGTATGTGCTCAAGCTTCAAGTCGTATGAATATTTTTAACAAATTAACCTTCCTGCAAATGTCACTGATGATCTCCAGTGACAAATTTACAAAAGCAGAGTTAAATTTAATTCAGCTCTGTTAAGAAAGGGAAATTGTCTAATACGGACATAAACAGTTGTTTTCAGAGCTTTCAATTTGCAGAAAAACACCACCTCAGGTTGACAATGATACCTCTAATGCAGCTTTTTGTACAGTGATTTGGCTGAAGACTCTCGCCCCTTCAGGGCAGACTGATCTCAGTTCATCCTTATTGAGGGAGAAAAGCTGTGCACCATTTAATACTCCAAGACTATTGACAGTCCTAAAAAAAAGAAAAAAAAAAACAAACTAAGCATTAAAACTACTGCCTACAAACAAAGGAGAAAATGTTCTGTTCTTTTCTAAGTGCTCCATACCCTGGAACCCTTATTAAATGCTACTACAGTCTTTATAGTCAGGGCAGTAACAAGGTTCTTTCATGATGATGGCCCTGAGGCTATGCAGATGATTAATTACAAAGTATCAAAAAGGAGCCAATTGGGGTTAGTATCATTGTTTAATATCAATTCCTTGTGATTTGGTGTTTCATAGAAGGTACAGTAACCTGGCAACTGACTAGCCATTGTACCTCATTTTTCAATCAAGCTGGGTAGGTGAGTTTGTAATACGTCAAGGCCCCTTGAATATGTATTATTCTAATAGTTCATTGTGCCAAATACACATGAAATGTTTATAGACTTTTAGATAGATAACAGAGCCTTTACCATGGGTTTATTAAAGGAAAGCTCTACGAAGATTCTAATTGATGCTAGGTAACATTGTCTATTTTTTATTTGCCAGAGACACTGTGTCCTGCAGCGACAGGAAAACTTACGCTGTATATGTCTTATGTGGTCTAGGGAGTCCAGCTAAGACCATAGTCACACCTAGCTTAGGTCCCAGGTTACATCAGAGTAACCTGATGGAGAAAATAAGCTACGGGGCCTCAAAGCTGCCAACAGCTTGCTTAAAGAAACAATAATGAACAGATACTACCAACTTGAAAATGGGGTGGCATCAAAGGATAATAATTTCTGCTTATTTCAGTTCCTTTTCAGCTATAAATAGCTATAGTCATTTCTAGAGTATGCAGTCTGTGCCCTTATGTTTTTTTAAGAGTTATCTGTGACGTCTAAATTGAAAACAATGCATGACACAGAATTGTGAAGTATTCACAGAGAGACTTACACAGGGTTGAATCCCTTTGACTGTAACCATGTCTTCACATTTTCTGGTGTGGAGTCATAAGTGATATTGACAACTGGCACATTCTGCCGTGGCACATGGAATTTCTTCTGAGCGGCACTCCGACCAATGGTCAGTCTGTGGATGAGTTCATCCTGCACTTCCTCCATCTGAGATTTCCTTCCTAGATACCAAAAAGGAGAAGGTTCTTTTCGGAAATCTCTAATATTACATCACCCTCTCTAGAACCCCTATCTCTATAATCCTTTGACCCCAGTAGGACCTACAATCTAGTGTTCCTACCATCTTTCCTCACTTTTATCCTCGCCTGGTATAAACTCCACGATCAATCATTAAAATAACTCCCTGGCTCTTCTCTAGTCCCTTCATTGTACTCCTTTGGCAAAACCCCAATCCTGGTAAAATCTAACTTTCTCATATTCTGTGCCTGTGCCTGCACAGCTGAATATAATACACCAATGCTGAGTTATCTCATGTTAAATTCATGATTATGAACCTTAACTTGGCTGACAATGCTTCCTGACAATCATACTACATTTCCTTAGACTGGTGGCTCTCAACTGGGGACAATTTTGACCCCAAAGGACATCTGGGAATATCTGAAGGCACTTTCGGTTGTCACAATTGAGGGAGAAAAGGGGGAAAGGCTGCTTCTGTCATACAGTGGGTAGTAGCCTGCCATGCACAAAACATTCTATAATGTTAGCCTCTCCTGCAGCAGAGAATAATCCAGCCTCGAATGTCAAGAGGGCCTAGGTAGAGAAGTCCTGCCTAAGGTTTCGTAATTGCCCACTGTCTCAGGCAAGTATTGAATATATTCTACTTTCTCTACAAACCTCTAACCCTATTCCCCAATTCTCACCTTGAGCTGATGATCTCATTTCCTAATTTATGAATAAAAGAGTTAGAAGAGAACTTCCGTTCCCCTAGAAGTTCTTCCTACTAGCACTTTCCCCATATGCTCTGACTGCCTTCCTATTATATTACAGAGGAGCTGTTTCCCTGTTTCCAAGGGTAACCCTCCATGTATGCACAAGGCCTCAAGTTCTCTGCCTATTCATATACTCTGTCATTTCTCCCTTACTTTTCCTGCTATTAATTTTCCTCCTTCACTGAATCGGTTCATCAGCATGCAAACATGCTATTACTTTATGATTTCCGTCACCTTATTTAAACAAGCCCTTTTTACCATGTTCTTTCCTAGTCACTGTCCATTTTTCTGCTCCTTTTATAGTAAAATTCCCCATCACCTATATCTGGCATTTCTCCCCATGTTATCCCTCCCCAACTCCCTACCCTGCACTGTCCCTGCTCTATTCTCCCACCCAGCAGACGCCAGTGTGTGATGCTCCCCTCTCTGTGTCCATGTGTTCTCATTGCTCAACACCCACCTATGAGTGAGAACATGCAGTGTTTGGTTTTCTGTTCTTGTGTCGGTTTGCTAAGAATGATGGTTTCCAGGTTCATCCATGTCCCTACAAAGGACACAAACTCATCGTTTTTTATGGCTGCATAGTATTCCATGGTATATATGTACCACATTTTCCCTGTCCAGTCTATCATCGATGGGCATTTAGGTTGGTTCCAAGTCTTTGCTATTGTAAACAGTGCCGCGATGAACATACGTGTGCATGTGTCTTTATAACACAATAATTTATAATCCTTTGGATATATACCCAGTAATGGGATTGCTGGGTCAAATGAAATTTCTATTTCTAGGTCCTTGAGGAATTGCCACACTGTCTTCCACAATGGTTTAACTAATTTATGCTCCCACCAACAGTGTAAAAGTGCTCCTATTTCTCCACATCCTCTCCAGCATCTGTTGTCTCCTGATTTTTTAATGATCATCATTCTAACTGGAGTGAGATGGTATCTCAATGTGGTTTTGATTTGCATTTCTCTAATGACCAGTGATGATGAGCATTTTTTCATAAGTTTGTTGGCCTCATATATGTCTTCTTTTCAAAAGTGTCTGTTCATATCCTTCACCAACTTTTGAATGGGTTTGTTTTTTTCTTGTAAATCTGTTTTAGTTCTTTGTAGATTCTGGATATTAGTCCTTTGTCAGATGGGTAGCTTGTAAAACTTTTTCCCATTCTGTTGGTTGCTGGTTCACTCTAATGATTGTTTCCTTTGCTGTACAGAAGCTCTGGAGTTTAAATAGATCCCATTTGTCTATTTTGGCTTTTGTTGCCTATACTTGTGGTGTTTTACTCATGAAGTGCTTGCGTATGTCTATGTCCTGGATGATTTTTCCTCGGTTTTCTTCTAGGGTTTTTATGGTGTTAGGTTTTATGTTTAAGCCTTTAATCCATTTGGAGTTAATTTTAGTGTAACGTGTCAAGATGGGATCCAGCTTCTGCTTTCAGCACATGGCTAGCCAGTTTTCCCAACACCATTTATTAAACAGGGAATCCTTTCCCCATTGCTTGTTTTTGTCAGGTTTGTCAAAGATCAGATGGTTGTAGATGTGTGGCATTGCCTCCAAGGCCTCTGTTCTGTTCCATTGGTCTATATCTCTGTTTTGGTACCAGTACCATGCTGTTTTGATTACTGTAGCCTTGTAGCATAGTTTGAAGTCAAGTAGCGTGATGCTTCCAGCTTTGCTCTTTTTGCTTAGAATTGTCTTGCTATGTGGGCTCTCTTTTGGTTCCACATGAAGTTCAATGTGGTTTTTTCCAGTTCTGTGAAGAGGGTCGTAGGTAGCTTGATGGGGATAGCGTTGAATCTATAAATTACTTTGGGCAGTATGGCCATTTTCACGATATTGATTCTTCCTAACCATGAGAATGGAATGCTTTTCCAGCTGTTTGTGTCCTCTCTTATTTCGTTGAGCAGTGGTTTATAGTTCTCCTTGAAGAGGTCCTTTACATCCTTTGTTGGTTATCTTCCTGGGTATTTTATTCTCTTTGTAGCAATTGTGAATGGTAGTTCATTCTTGATTTGGCTCTCTTTAACAGTCTTTTACTGATATATAGGAATGCTTGTGATTTCTGCAAATTAATTTTGTATCCTGAGACTTGGTGAAGTTGCTTATAAGTTTCAGGAGATTATGGGCTGAGACAATGGGGTCTTCCAAATATACAATCATGTCGTTTGCAAATAGAGACAATTTGACTTCCTCCTTTCCTAACTGAATACCCTTTATTTCTTTTTTTTTGCCTGATTGCTCTGGCTAGAATTTCCAATACTATATTGAATAGGAGTGGTGAGAGAGGGCATCCTTGTCTAGTGCCAGATTTCAAAGGGGATGCTTCCAGTTTTTGCCCATTCAGTACACTGGCTGTGGGTTTGCTGTAAACAGCTTTTATTATTTTGAGATACGTTCTGTCAATACCTAGTTTATTGAGAGTTTTTAACATAAAGGGCTGTTGAAATTTGTTGAAGGCCTTCTCTGCTTCTATTGAGATAATCATGTGGTTTTTGTCTTTGGTTCTGTTTATGTGGTGAATTACATTTATAGACTTTTGTATGTTGAACCAGCTTTGCATCCCCGGAATGAAGCCTTTTTGATTATGATGGATAAGCTTTTTGATGTGCTGTTGCAATCGGTTTGCCAGTATTTTATTGAAGATTTTTGCATCTATGTTCATCATTGATATTGGCCTAAAGTTTTCTTTTCTTGTTGAGCCTCTGCCAAGTTTTGGTATCAGGTTGATGTTGGTCTCATAAAATGATTTGGGAAGGATTCCCTCTTTTTGGATTGTTTGGAAGAGTTTCAGAAGCAGTGGTACCAGCTCCTCTTTGTATGTCTGGTAGAATTCAGCTCTGAACCCATCTAGACCTGGGTTTTTTTTGGTGGATGGGCTATTAATTGCTGCCTCAACTTCAGCCCTTGTTATTGGTCTATTCAGGGTTTTGACTTCTTCCTGGTTTAGGCTTGGGAGGGTGGAAGTGTCCAGGAATTTATCAATTTCTTCCAGGTTTACTGGTTTATGTGCATAAACTTGTTTGTAGTAATCTCTGATGACAGTTTGTATTTCTGTGGAATCAGTGGTGACATCCCCTTTATCATTTTTTATTGCATCTATTTGATTCTTCTTCCTTTTATTTTTTATTAATCTCGCTAGCAGTCTATTTTGTTGATCTTTTCATAATACAAGCTCCTGGATTTATTAATTTTTTGAGGAGTTTTTTTGTGTCTCTACCTCCTTCAGTTCTGCTCTGATCTTAGTTATTTCTTGTCTTCTGCTAGCTTTTGAGTTTTTTAATCTTGCTCCTCTAGCTCTTTCAATTTTGATGATAGGGTGTCGATTTTAGATCTTTCCTTGCTTCTCATGTGGGCATTTATTACCATAAATTTTCTTCTAGGCACTGCTTTAAATGTGTCCCAGAGATTCTGGTACATTGTGTCTTTGTTCTCATTGGTCTCAAATAACATCTTTATTTCTGCCTTCATTTCATTGTTTATCCAGTCAACATTCAAGGGCCAGTTGTTCTGTTTCCATGAAGTTGTGTGGTTCTGAGATAGTTTCTGAATCCTGAGTTCTAATTTGATTGCACTGTCGTCTGAGAGACTGTTATGATTTCCATTCTATTGCATTTGCTGAGGAGTGATTTACCTCCAATTATGTGGTCAGTTTTAGAGTAGGTGTGATATGGTGCTGAGAAGAATGTATATTCTATGGATTTGGGGTGGAGAGTTATGTAAATGTCTATTAGGTTTGCTTGGTCCAGATCTGAGTTCAAGTCCTGGATATCCTTGTTAATTTTCTGTCTCATTGATCTGTCTAATATTGACAGTGGAGTGTTAAAGTCTCCCGCTATTATTGTGTGGAAGTGTAACTCTCTTTGTAAGTCATTAGGAACTTGCTTTATGTATCTGGGTGCTCCTGTATTGGGTGTGTGTATATTTAGGATTGTGAGCTCTTCTTGTTGCATTGATCCTTTTACCAATATGTAATGCCCTTCTTTGTCTCTTTTGATCTTTGTTGGTTTAAAGTCTATTTTATCAGAGACTAGGATTGCAACTCCTGCTTTTCTTTGCTCTCCATTTGCTTGGTAAATCTTTCTTCATCCCTTTATGTTGAGCCTATGTGTATCCTCACACATGAGATGGGTGTCCTGGATACAGCACACTGATGGGTTTTGACTTTTTATCCAATTTGCCAGTCTGTGTTATTTGACTGGGGCATTTAGCCCATTTCCATTTAAGGTTAATATTGTTATGTGTGAATTTCATCCTGCCATTTTGAAGATAGCTAGTTGTTTTGCCCATTAGTTTACACAGTTTATTCATTGTATCAATGCTCTTTACCATTTGGTATGTTTTTGGAGTGGCTGGTACTGCTTGTTCCTTTCTATGTTTAGTGCTTCTTTCAGGAGCTCTTGTAAGGCAGACCTGGTGGTGACGAAATCTCTCAGCAATTGCTTGTTTGTAAAGGATTTTATTTGTCCTTTACTTATGAAGCTTAATTTGGCTGGATACAAAATTCTGGGTTGAAAGTTATTTTCTTTAAGGATGTTGAATATTGGCCCCTACTCTCTTCGGGCTTGCAGGGTTTCTGCTGAGACATCTGTTGTGAGTCTGATAGGCTTCCCTTTGTGGGTAACCCTACCTTTCTCTCTGGCTGCCCTTAGAATTTTTTCCTTCATTCAATCCTGGTGAATCTGATGATTACGTGCCTTGGGGTTGCTCTTCTTGAGGAATATCTTTGTGGTGTTCTCAGTATTTCTTCTACTTCAATATTGACCTGCCTTGCTAGTTTGGGGAAGTTCTTCTGGATAATACCCCATCACATTTAGGTACACCTATCAAACGTAGATTAGGTCTTTTCACTAATCCCATATTTCTTAGAGGCTTTGTTCATTTCTTTTCACTCTTTCTTCTCTAATCTTGCCTTCTCGTTTTATTTCATTGAGTTGACCTTCAACTCTAATATCCTTTCTTCTGCTTGGTCGATTCGACTATTGAAACTTGTGTATGCTCTGTGAAGTTCTCATGTTGTGGTTTTCAGCTCCATCAATTCATTTATATTCTTCTCTAAGCTGTTTATTCTCATTAGCATTTCGCCTTTTTTCAAGGTTCTTAGTTTCTTTGCATTGGGTTAGAACATATTCTTTTAGCTCAGAGAAGTTTGTCATTACTCACCTTCCAAAGCCTTTATCTGTCAATTCATCAGCCTCATTCTCCATCCAGCCTGTTCCCTTGCTGGTGAGGAGTTGTGTTCCCTTGTAGGAGAAGAGGCATTCTGGTTTTGGGTGTTTTCATCCTTTTTGCACTGGTTTATTCCCATCTTTGTGGATTTATCTAACTGTGGCCTTTGTAGTTGGTTACTTTCAGATGGGGTCTCTGAGTGGACATGCTTTTCATTGATGATGAAGTTATTTCTTTCTGTTTTTTAGTTTTCTTTATAACAGTCAGATCCGTCTGCTGTAGGACTGCTGGAGGTCCACTCTAGACCCTGCTTGCCTGGGAATCACCTGCGGCAGCTGCAGAACAGTAAGGGTTGCTGCCAGTTTCTTCTTCTGTTATCTTTGTCCCAGAAGGATACTAGCCAGATGTCAGCCTGAGCTCTCCTTTATGAGGTGTCTCCTTGGATATACAAGGGTCAGGGAGCTGCTTGAGGAGACAGTCTGTCCCTTATAGGAGCTCAAGTGTTGAGCTGTGAGCTCTGTTGTTCTGTTCAGAGCTGCTGGGCAGGCATGTTTAAGTCTGCTGCAGTGGAACTCATAACCACCTTTCTTTCCCAGGTGCTCTGTCCTGGGAAGTTGTGGCTTCATTTATAAGTTCCTGATGTGCTGCTGCCTTTTTTCAGAGATGCCCTGCTCAGCAAGGAGGTAGCCTAGTCACAGTCTGCCAGCAGAGGTGTTGCTGAGCTGGCGTGGGCTCTGCCCAGCTGCTGTGTGAACTTCCTTGCAGTTTTGTTTACAGAGGTATAGTTAGAACTGCCTCAGTAATGGAGGACTGCCTCAGCAACGGCGGACTGCCTCGGTAATGGTGGATTGCCTCAGTAATGGTGGACTGCCTCAGTAATGGCAGACTGCCTCAGTAGTGGTGGATTGCTTCAGTGATGGTAGATGGTCTTACCCCACAGAGCTGGACTGTCCTGGGTCCAGCTGTGCTTGCCGTGAAACTCTCAATCTAGAGCGTTTCAGATTGCTGGTCTTTGTGGGGGTGGGACCCGCCAAGCCAGGTCACCTGGCTTCCTGTTTCAGCCCCCTTTTTTTCAGTTGAATGGGCGACTCTGTCTCCCAGGCGTTCCAGGCACCAGTTGAAACTGCCACCCAGATTTGTGTGAGTTTTTGTGCAGAGAATCACTGCGCCGGCTGAAACAGCCATGCTGGAGACTCGTGGCACTTTTCTGCCCAGGAATCTCCTGGTCTATGGGCAGTGAAAACTCGTTTGGAAATGTGGTGATCACTCACCCTCTGCATTCTCGCTGGGAACTGTACTCCAGAGCTGTTCCTATTTGGCCATCTTTCTGGTTTCTCCTTTTGTTGTTTTTTATTTTTTTATTTTTATTTTTTTTGAGTCTTGCTTTATTGCCAGGCTGGAGCGCAGTAGTGTGATCTCAGCTCACTACAACCTCCACCTCTTGGGTTCAAGCTATTCCCCTGCCTCAGCCTCCCGAGTAGTTGGGACTACAGGCACATACCACCACGTCCAGCTAATTTTTGTATTTTTAGTAGAAATGGGGTTTCACCATGTTGGCCAGGATGGTCTTGATGTCTTAACCTCATGATCTACCCACCTCAGCCTCCCAAAGTGCTGGGATTACAGGCATGAGCCACCATGCCTGGCCAACTTAATTGTTTTTTAACCTATCTTCTTTCATTAAAATATAAGCCTGAGGAGAAAAAGGACTTTTCCCTTTTTTGTTTGCATCTGTAGCCTCAACACCTGGAACAGTGCTTTAATTCAATAAATACTTGTTGAATAAACGAATAAATGAGACATTCTGTTGACTTTTTCACCAAGAGAGACTTTGAGAATCATCATGTACAAACCCTTAAATAATCAGATAAGGCCAAAAACAAAGAAATGATCTGTCAAAGTCACATTTGAATTAGTAGAATAATGTAGCTAGAACAGGATCTTCTGACTCAGCACAGGGCTGTTGTATAGGCAAAGTCATTAAAATCACCTTTGATTAACTTCCCTAGCTACTCCTTTTTCCTAGCCATTTATGCTAATGGAAAACATGTATATGAACATACTGTCATGACAAAAATAGGAAAGACATAAAAGTACGGAAAGGGGAATATTATGTCTGCGTGTGTATTTAAAATATGTGTGTATATACACATAGGTACTTTACGTTGTTTACTTTCACTTTCAAGAAATAAGAACAGGCCAGGCGCAGTAGCTCATGCCTGCAATCCTAGCACTTTGGGAGGCCAAGGCTGGTGGATAACGAAGTCAAGAAGACCATCTTGGCCAACATGGTGAAACACTTTCTCTACAAAAATATAAAAATTAGCCAGGCATGGTGGCGTGCGCCTTTAGTCCCAGCTACTTGGGAGGCTGATGCAGGAGAATCACTTGAAACCAGGAGGCGGAGGTTGCAGTGAGCCATGATCACTTCACTGCACTCCAGCCTGGTGACAGAGTGAGACTCTGTCTCAAAAAAGAAAGAAAGAAAGAAAGAAAGAAAGAAATAAGAACAAAAACCTGATATGATATGATATAGGAATCTAACTAAGTTGGCAAGTGGCAATGACCCGGTCACTAAGGGAGCTTTTTGTGATCAATGTTCTATGATTTTTTTTTCCCTAGGGAAAGGGTTTTAGAAAATGTTTGGCGCCCCTGGGAAGTAACAGAAAGTGTGAATAGTTAGTGTTATTTCAGTCTAATTTTTTTAATGGCTTAAGTATCTAGGAAATCTTTTGAAGAAGTCAAAAAAGGGGAAAAAGGGAAGAAGAAAGGGAGGAGTAGGGGATGCTAAGTGAGAGAGAATACTATTGATCGTTACATTTAAGTATACATTACATACATTTCATTAGATACCTTTTAAAAAAATCTCTACATCAAACTGTCAAACGGCATATATGTGCATCTCAAAGGAATAAAAAAATAAAATGTATCACCACACTAAAATATTTAGTCTTATCTGCCAACTTAGCCATTATATGGATCATCGCCACTCCACAGCATAGTTTTCTTCCAGGAAGTACAAAAAAACCTCCATCTAACACGTTCCTGGGCTTTGGGTTTCCATTTCCAATGTTCTAACACACAACAGCAAACCAGAATAACTTTACACCTTTCTAAAATAACCCTTCTGATTACAAAAGATTAAACTCAAATAAAAGGACTAGCATTTCAAAGGAAATGGAAGAAATACAAAGCAACTAAATTGTTGGTATCTTAAAAGTGATGAAAAGGAGAGATAAAACAGTTTGAATAGTCTAGGACACAAAGCTTAGCAGCTATTTTGAATAGGCAACACATAGACTTCCACAAAAGGGGCTCTTGCCACTTGCTACATTGTAAAAACAGGCATGTTGGCTTTTTCCCCCTGTTCATAGCTGCTACTTGATAGATTTCTATGAGTATTTACTTCCTAGTTCCTTCAATTTTATTTTTACCAGAAGTTTAGGCAGTAAGCAAAGAATGTAGGTAACATGAGTAGACGTATTTTGAGAGGAATCTGGCTATCAATAAACGTACACTGAAATATGTGCTACTGTCTGGTTCTTAAAGAACATTCATTCAGGAAAAAACTGTCTACAATAAGATAACTAAGAAATATTTGTTTTATAAAAAGAAATTATTTAATGCCAAACTATATTTTTGCGATATCTTAAAAAGGAAATTGACCTAAGTTGCAAATATATTGTAAGATTTTATTATTCTAAGGAAACAAGTCTGTGTGTTATTTTGGGGAGAGATGTTTATACTTTACACACCAAGGACACCCTTTAACTTATGAAAAACAGACTTGAAAATTTCATGATGAGTCACAATTATCAGGAGAGTCCTCTATCTTTAAAAGAATGCAAACTATGCTTCTTTCCCACTAGGTTATTCTTGGTTTCTCAGAGTGAACAAAGAACAGACTGTCCTAACCCACACACTGCTTCAATTGGGGACTGGATGCCAATGAACTCTGATCCTAGGCCTGGCAAAAGCATCCCACCATCTCAAAGATAACTGTGCTGACGTCTCTACGGAGGGAAATGCTATAAACTTGTGGGAAGAATAAAGCAGGGAACATTCATTTCTAACAGGAAGTTTCTCCTTAGGGAACTCAATAAAAATATTTATAGAAATTTCTCATCTTAAAACTATGTCTTTAGTTTCTTTGAAAAAGAAAGCTCTTTTTTAAAAATCGACATAATTTAAAAAACTTAGTAGCAGATTCTATTTTGTTATCACACTCACACACATAGTTGTTTTTGCTGTACAGACAGAACTAATCAGTTTTCTAAAACTTCATTTTTCCTTTAATTTTCTGCTAAGATCAACATATAGAAATGACAGTCATTTAAATTGGATATACTGTGGAAGAAAAATTAATGAGTAAAAGTAGGCTTATGCTTATTAAATTATGTTTAACCATAATTTTTAGAATTGTTAAATTGTAAAAGTAGGCTTAGGCTTATGCTTATTAAATTACATTTAACCAGAATTTTTAGAACTGTTAAATAGTAATAGTTTTAATGTCTTTTTTATTTTTTAATTTATCAAGAATGTCCACAACTGAACAGATGTAGCAATGACTTACTGAGGTGAGAAAAACAGTAGGATGAAAATGGGAGTGAAGGATTCGGTAATTTAGTTTTGAACATAAATAGAAAGCATCCAATCTCATCTGTAAAGTCAACAGTTCCATACCAGTATCTGGATGTCAGAGATGAGTTTTAATATGATGACTTATTTGGGAATCATTCTTTTTCCAACAACATAGGCAGTATTGATAGAAACAGAAATAGAATGAACTACAGTTAAAGTAGTTTATGTGGAAAACAAAGACAGAACCTTAAAAAAGGCCCACATTTAGGGAATGATAGATATCCATCTCTCTCTCTCCCTTTCTTTCTCTCCCTTTCTCTCTCCTTCTTTCTGTCTCTGTCTCTCTCTCTCTGTCTCTCTCTCTGTCTCTCTCTCTCTCACACACACACACGTGCACACACACACACACACACACACACACACACACAACCTTAATATACTTTTGTTATATTGGGGAAATATGAAATATCTTCCCAGCTCTGGTTTTCCAAGACTTTTTATATATCAAGTATAGGTAAAGCAAAGTAACTTTATAATACGTTTAAAACACCAAATTTGGAGATTAAATTGACATGCCATATACTACAAAGTTAAACAAAATTTATCTTAAAATTATCTACAGTTTTCAAAACATCTACACTGCTATTCACCAATAATACAAATAACGATAATCCAAAGTTGGGCATAGTGTCTCTCTAGTTTAGTCAAATATGGTTTTCATAGAAACATCAAATTTACATTTATGAAAATATGGCACTGAAGCCTAAATCACATGAAATCTGAATTGAGAGGGTAAACCTGAGACTACTGTAGGCAGGTGATTATGTTAACCTAGTGTGACTGTGCATCTATTGTGAATAGCAAATAGGAGGAGGAGAAGCAGGAAGGTTATGATGAGGATAATGATGATGACAGCAGCATGTAGATAAGTGATTGCTTATTATGCGTCATGCAGTAGTTAGAATCAGTCAGGGGTTTTCAACCTCAGCACCATTGACATTTTGGGCCAGATAACTCTGTTGTTGGGGGCTGTCCTGTGCACTGTAAGCTGCTGCTAAGCATCCCTGGCCTCTACCCATTAGACATCAGTAGCATTTCCCCAGTTTTGACAATTGAAAACATCTTCAGACAATATCAAATGTCCTCATAAGGATGGAAAGGAGGACAAAATCATTCCTGGCTGAGAAGCACTGAACTAAATGCTTTCTATGCATTATCTCAATAAATCCTCACACTTATCCTATTTAGCAGATACTATTATTTTTCTCCACTTTTCAGATCTTGAAGTGCTGAGAGGATAATTAAGTCATTGAAGGTCCAGCAGCTGGCAAGTGCTATTTCACTATACAAATTCCAGAATGTCTGGCTCCAGAGTCTGCATTCAACCATCATAATATATTGGAAAAGGACTAGAAAGGCATGCATTAGAGAGTGGAGAGAACACTTCCTATTTCTCAGAATCATGTAGATGATGAGAAACTAGGTGAAAATCTTTGCAATCTATTAAGTACCTTGCAAGTATAAAGGACTATTATTTATATTTAATAGAAGTAGAATCAACAGTAAACAATATTTTACTTAGTAGTGCTTTTCATCTGCAGAAGACATTTTTTTGCCTCCTTGGGAAACTTACGGTCCACTGGAAGTTGTTTGTGTCTCTGGCTATCTCGCACGATACTGCCACCACTGTCACTGGAGCTGCTGTTTTGACGCGTTACATTTGCTGGGACCTTTGACACAGGAACAGGTGCTGGGGTGGAAGGTGGAAGGGGGACAGGAACAGGAGCTGGTGTTGGAGGAGGTGATGGAGCAGAGGGAGTATCAGCTGGTCTTGGGCCATACTCCATCCTTTGTTTCTATAAAAAGACAAATAATTAACTTAAAATTTAAAAACTATAAACCTAGGCTAGGAAAACAAATTATACTTTGATAGGACATTGTTTACTATTTGTAAACAAACTTGTAAACCCATTACAAATTTGTCTGTAATCCTATATGGTATAATGATCATTAAAAATCATATTTTAAACATTGTACATAATTTATTCAAAGTCAAAATGTAAGTTAAGGAGTCACAAGGCTATGCCAATAGCAAATAGTAGTATTATAGTAATAAATTTCAAGAAAACTGAATTTGGGTTTGGAATCACACAATACCAGGGGAGGCAGAAAGATTTATAATTATTTTTTAATTTATTTTAATAATAATTTCCAATTGCACTGGAAGTCTAAATGTCAATAGCACAAAGTATCACTTACTCATTTTAAATGTATACTATATTAAAAGGTTTTTAATTCTGTTTTCAACAAATAATTTTAAAATGTTGGTTATTATTTTGTTCAAGGCATAACTTTTTCTGCTGTCATCTTAATGTTAACTTATTAAAATTAGAAATTTCCCTTGTTAAAATGGGAATGTCGTGGGGTGGATGGTTGTGAGGGTAATGGCATGGTCTTTAAATATTTATGACTGCAAATCACAAATACTTGAAAAGGGCCTGTAGGCATTTGTATTAAAAGAAAAAAGGTAGATGTGACAAAATGTCTTTTTTTTTTTTTTTTTTTTTTTTGAGACAGAGTTTCGCTATTGTCGCCTAGACTGGAGTGCAGTGGCATAGTCTCAGCTTACTGCAACCTCTGCCTCCCAGGTTCAAGGGCTTCTCCTGCCTCAGCCTCCAGAGTAGATGGGATCACAGGCCACCATACCAGGCTTATTTTTTGTATTGTTAGTAGAGACAGAGTTTTGCCATGTTGGGCAGGCTGGTCTAGAACTCCTGACCTCAGGTGATCTGCCCGCCTCAGCCTCCCAAAGTGCTGGTATTACAGGCATGAGCCACTGAGCCTGGATGACAAAATGCTTTTCAATAATTTTAAAATCATGATTGTTAGACATACCTTAAAAACAGTATTTGTGCATATTTCTTATTAAAATACAGATAATAGTTAACACTTTAAAAGAAATAATTTTAATAGATAATCCATTGTGAGAGGCTCCAAATTCTCAAAAGGCACATTTTCTTTTTAGAATCAAAGATACAGGGCAATAATTTGTAATTAAGGCAAAGTTTAGATATTGCACTGGCACAATTTTAATTATTCTAATTTAGGATTGGCATATTACATGCAAAAAGACCTTTTGGTAATCTGGTCCTTTGATTAGAACAGTATTTACTTTTAAATTCTAAAATGGCCCAAATATCAGGTAATATTGATTTTAAGAGAGTCCTCCCAATTTCCACAGAGATCAAAAACAAAAATACACACCACACACAGACACGTCACTTTTTAATTAAACGATTACTCAAAACAACACATCAATCTCCATCATAGTCACCTTCATGGCAAATGACTGACACCTGTGGAAACCGGTGTAGGAAGACGCCCTCATTTTTTTTCTGCTCTTTCTCTAAAAGCTACTACTCACTGACCAGTGGGCTGGGGTTGAGGAAGTGGGAAGAGTATTGTGAAGGCATATCTGAAGGGAGTGTTTATAATGCTGATGGATACTGAGGGAAGAAGGAGGGCATGGGGAAGGAGGAGGACAAAGAAGAGAGAGGCAGGACTGCAGGGAAAGGGAGTAGATGGTAAGATTCTCAGAGTAAAAGAAGGGAGTTAGATGGGACAGAAACTGAGTTGCTAATTCCCTTAGCATTCAAGGCTTAGAAATATTTCTAATGTATTCAATACTGTATTAGAAAGAAAGAATGAATTGTTATTATTATTCCCCACAAAACAATCTTCCTATATTTGGGCCAATAAAATATTTAAAGCAGTCAAAATACAGCAAACATCACCAGAATGTAATACCTAGCACACAGCAAAGTCATCTGATTAATGTATAGGCAACATTCCCTTGACAAGAATGTCCTCTGTATGTAATTTCGTAAAGGGCTAATGAATTCTCACATTAGTGTTTCAAAAGCATCATAATTTCAGTTATTGTTTTTAAAGCTTACACAAACAAAAATGCCATGAGCCCTGCTTTCCATGATATTACTCATAATTTTTGCTTTTGCTATTCATCAAATACTATTGTGAGAAAGTGAATAAACTGTGTTACTGTCACAATCAAGCCTGAAAACAAACTCACCAAATGTTCTGTGCCTTATTTCATTCATGTCATTGTTACATAATGCAACTTTATCAGTATAACCTAACAAAATAATAGGTTTAAAATACATATTTGATGAAAGAAAACCCATATGAAAATGCACGCCATAAATTCAATTTACTTGCATATTTTCCTCTTTCCTTAGTCCTGTCTTCCTGCCCCATGTTTCCAACCTCTGACATGAGAAGGGGGGAAGTACCTTCCTTGAATCATGAACTGGTTCTGAATGGCAACCAAGACAGCTCTTTCATGGAAACTGGTTTGTAATTCTTCACGTGGAAGAAAAAGAATCAGCACTGACTCCTAACGTCACTTTTCCGTGTCCCTCCCTAGCTTCTCTACTCCTCTTAACCTACCACCCAGCTACGGCTCCTCCTTTCCTCATGTCTGTCTCTTGGCTATTTTTTGTTGAAGCTACAGAATTAATGATTCCAGTGTAAATCAGTTTATGGAATGTCTTGGAGAACAGAAGCGCACTCTGAACTTTTTTGTCCTGAACCAAAGGTACCGAAGCTCCAAATCCAAAAAAAAAAAAAGAATTCTGGCCAATTGTCCTTGGTTTGCCTGGGACTTTCCCAGTAATTAGCACTGCAAGTCCCACGTCCTCACAAACCCCTCAGACTCCCCAAGTAGGAACTAGAAGGGTGGGTCGACCTCGTGTGGATCTACTTCTGCATGCTGTTACTTCCTTACTCTTGCCTGTGATCTCACACACACACAAAGTTCTGTTAAAAGCAAAATCTCTCTTTTTGTCTCTCTTTCTCTTAAAGAAGTCAGAATTACTAGACCTCAGAGGAAATTTACTTTCCTATTGATAATTAAGTTGCAATGAGTCACTTTAGCAACTTAAGCTGAGTAGAAATTCTAAAGAATTAAAGAATGCTACAGAGAGATAAGCTCCTGATTCATACAAGATGCTGCTTCAGAGGGGAAATTATGCAAGTAACCTCAACAACGCCATTAAAATCGAATTGTTCTTAAATATTTAACCTACTTTGAATTACACATTTTTCCACTAAATTTGGTTTCTTTGGAACTCTGCAGTGAAAACTAAGCACAGCTGGAACATTTGGAGGGTGTTAAGTCCAGAGACAGAATCCAAAAAATTATATTAAAGAGAAGTGCCATGAGGGAACGAATGTGGGTTACCTCTGACAGCTCGCCAAGTAATTGCTTTTAGGAAAATGGAGCAAATCACATCAAACGAGAAAATTAATACAGGAAATGGAATTAAAATAATATCAATTATACTTCACCTCAAATATCAGAAAGAGTAAATTAGTCTGACAGTAAAATTACATGCCCACAATCAACCAGTGAAGAAGCCTGTAAATATATAATTAATTCCTATCACTATCTAGCCATGGAAAACTAATCATATAGATTATACTACAGTATAAACTGTATGAAGTATTTCAATAGTAACTATTTGTATATTAAAGTAAAATACTAAGGTATAGGTTTATTTTACTCCTATTGCTCATAAAGAATACAATTAGAATTCATTAAACACAAGAGTAATTCTTGCTTAATTAGCTGAGTTTACAAAAGGTAACACTGTAGGCATTATCATGTGATTTTACTGAGCTTTAGTTTTGAATTTTGTAAGCAGCCTGAGGAAACATAGAACATTTAATAAAATTATGTACATGTGCATGTTGGACAGTAATTATCAATACTTTATATATGTATAAACGATAGATATATATTTAGAGTGGGTATTATATAAATTATCACAAGAAGTCTCTGGGAAAACATCAATACATGTGGCAGAATAAAAGTAAACATATTTGTCTAAAAACCACACCTATAATTAATGAGCAGAGTCTTCTGAGATTAATTTTTAAAAAACAATTCTGACGAATTATCAGAAGGTTGGTCTGGCTGAAAGAATATGAAGCCATCTTTGGTAAAATGGTCACTCTGTCCAGCAGTATCTAAATGACTGGACTGAGCTTAAAAAACAGGGCGTTAATAACATAGGCTGAAATTAGTAGTGTTAGTGGTTTGGTAGTCACCAGTAGAAAATATTTCCACTTTTAATTTAGGGCTATTTAAACATGTATATAATGAATGAGAAGATTTTACACCTAGTCTAGATTGTGGAGATCACTTAACTGACTCCTTCTATTTCATGACCAAACAAATTGGAGCACAGAAAAATAAAATGCTCTCTTTAAGGCCACACAGAACCAGGACTAGAACATTTATCTACCAATACCTAGATTGGGGCTTTTCTCACCATATCATATTACAATATCTCATGCTAGAAAATAGAGAATATGGGAAACGTTTTGTTGAATTCACAAGACCACAGAGACTGGACATTCATAATTACATGCATCTTGGTAGATTAAGAATACTTATAATAATAATAAATGCACAGACTTAATAATTAAGAATAAATGAAAGACTTCTTTTAGTCAGTCCATTGGATATATAAGAAATAAGATCAGAGAAGCTGATCTTGGCATATAGCTTGCAAATTTAAATGGGCTTCTAGCAGATGAGCAGTCAGAGGGCTAGAGGTCAGGGAATCAAGTCAAAAGAAAAATCAGGAAGCTTTATGTGGCAAGTAGCTTCCAGGTGAGGAGAAAGCATCCTGGATGTCAATCCATTGCCCAGCTACAATGCTACAAAGCCTTGGAATGTTCTACAACAAAATTTTTATCAAAAGACATGTTATTCTCTATAACCTCTCCTCAGCATTTACTTCCTTTTCTCTGTGGTTTATTAAGTCTTTTATGTCAATATTTTTTGTAAATTTTTGTTATCCTCTCTTTTATGTTTAAAACTTTGTTGAAGCCACGGGGGAAATGCACTAGGTGGGAATGGTTGTCTTCACAGAGCTGTTAAAAATCACCTCAAATGTGAGGATATTAAATAGCCTGGACTCTCAGGGACACCAGGTGGCAATTCAACACCTATTCACTGGTGGTGCCTGGTATGAGCATCCCTTTATCAGAACAGAATCTCTGACAAAAAGTGTGTGAATAATAGGCAACAGCTGCACTTGTGCCCTTTGCCCAGAAACTGCCATTATTTCTATATACTTCTTTATAGGAAATGTAAGGGTATAAAAATAAGAGTCACGACTGTGTCCATTTTTTAAATATTTGGTGACTCATAGATGTTGCATGGAAATAGTTTATATCTAATTCCCTTATTTCCACCACTTACAAAATGTCCTATTCTAAGTAAATCATATAATTTGGGCTATTTTCCTAAATTATAAAATAATGAAAGAAACCATGAAATCCAGGGAATGGATACATAAGGCAAAAGTCAAATTCCAAGGATTGTGACTGATCGGATCAACTTTTTTCACAGTATAATGCAAAGTAAAGCTATTCTGAGAAAACATCACTTTAAACATTCATACAGAAAAAACAACTACCGATTTATACAACAAAAAGAGATGACAAATAATTTTTTTTTCTTTTTTTTCTTCTTGTTTTGAGATGGAGTCTCATGCTGTTGTCCAGGCTGGAGTGCAGTGGCATGATCACAGCTCACTGCAACCTCTGCCTCCTGGGTTCAAGCGATTCTCCTGTCTCAGTCTAACGAGCAAGTGGGATTACAGGCATGTGCCACCAAGCCCAGCTAATTTTTGTATTTTTAGTAGAGACAGGGTTTCACCATGTTGGCCAGGCTGGTCTCAAACTCTTGACCTCAAGTAATCTGCCCGCCTCGGCCTCCCAAAGTTCTGGGATAACAGGTGTGAGCCACTGTGCCCACCTGAAATGATAAGCTTTTGTATCCAGTATTTTCTAGAACAGCAGAAAGCAACACAACACTGACTCTGGATCCAGGGTGCTGGGCCCCAATCCTAGCTTCATACAGCTGTATAAATCCGGGCAAGTTATTTCTCCTACACCTTAGTTTCCCATGAAAAATGTGCCTCCTTCACAAGGTTGTTGTGGAAATTAAATGAATTTGGATTTGTGAAGTGCTTAAACAATGCCTGGCACAGCATAACCACAGGCCACTGGCATATCTTCTCTGGAGTGGAATATTTGTGAATGCTGCTCTCTGTGAAGGTGAAGCAAACTGAAGTAATGAATCATTGCTTGCCTTCTGGCAGCATGGTACAGGGATGTAAAATATTTCTGTTAGAAATTTCTTTATATTTCTTCAAAGTTTTGATATCATTGAATGGAAGACATAGATGGAAGGGAAAACAAGTGTGTGGGCTATCTCTGAGGAGGAGAGAGAGGATCACACTGCTCTTGATACAGCAAGCATGTAGGAAGGAGCAAAGCTATGGGAAATAACCTGTGGACTCATGCAGGCTTTCCGGAAGGATCTGCTCAGTGCTAGGCTTTCTATTGTTCTTTTTAACAAGTGTGTGAGATGCCAGTACTCAATATGTATTTGTGGAATGAGTGAATAAAAAGATAGGACATAAAATTGTAATCAAGTTGAGTTTTATAAGGTTAGGGTATTAGGATCAGTGGAATCTATATAAATATGGTGGTATCTTAATTATGTTTCTCCAATAAGTTACAGGATTTTTCCTTAGACATTTTAGATATGGGTATCTGAGACACTGTCGTAGAGATATAAAAATGGCTGGTACATATTTCCAAGGATGTTTTCTTTTCCATTTTACTCTATTCTTTTTTCAAAAGAATATGCTATAAATGTTTTGGGAACAGGAATCCTTTTAGAGTAGGATTTATGCCAGATAGCAGACAGCAAAGCAGACTGTGAAGCTTGCTTATTAAAATTTTACAAGGTCTTAGTGGTTTTGTTGAGCTCAGTCCAAAATTTTCAGGTGTTAAAGGCAGCTTGTTTTTAATACATTTTTAAAGCAGGGCTCTCAACCTGAACAGCATACGCTTATGCATACATACAGAAAGCTTCTGTACACATTTCTACATACACCGCTACATCTGTAGTTGCAACCAGAATTTTTTAGAAGATAGTAGGATAGTGCTGAAAAGTTTAAAACGAAATACTCAAATAGGCAATCCCTATAAGAACCACAAGTTTCTATTTACATAAAGTAGCAAAACAAACTCCTGAAACTTGTGAACTCTTAAAAAAACTTCTTGGCTGTGCCAAAGTTGACAAAAATAAAGATGAGGTTCTGTTTAAGAAGGGAGGAATAGGTTCGACATTCTCTGACAGTACGCTCACTGCCTGTGATATATATTGATAGTTTTGGTTCAATTTTAGACAGAAACAACCTTTAAAAAAAAGTCAACTTATGGCTCAAGCCAAGAATCAGAATTAAAGAAAAAGACAAGACTGAACCATAAAAAGCAAAAGGTAAAAGATATTAAACTCTTTAGGAAATATCGGGTGGGAGAAAATACTTACTATAGAATTGATACCATGTGCATGTTTAAATATTTTATTTTATCAAAGTTTACTTATTCTTAGCAACCACACACACAAATAAAACAAATTTGGATAATTGTTTTCAACACTTAAAATATAAACTCTTGCCTTCTGCTCACATATGGGAATCAGGGATGTCATTTATGAATAGTGCTTCTCATAGCTTAGCATGAACTGCATATTAAAATTGGTTCATCCAGCCCAAAGGTATGTACTCTACCATTATTTTAAATATAGGTTTCAAGCATATACTACCTCTATAGGAAAGAAAATGAATGACTGGTATTCATGAACCAGACAGAAGCCTACATTATGTTAGGTAAACAGATATTACACGCAGAAAAGTAGAAACTCAGAAAAGAAAAAGGTATAAAAACTAAGAAAATTCACTTCAAAAACCCATGGGAAATGGAAGAGACCATACCTTGAATAACTCAAACTCCTTCTTTGGCATCAACAGCTAATGACAAATGATGAACATAAAATAAGTACATAATATATATGCACATCAGGCCAGCCAAAACATAATACAGCAAAAAGTTTCCATTGCCATCACTTTAAGTTATTGAGATAAACTATATATGAATTCTTTATTTTGAATATTTGCTTGGTTCATGGATTCTAGTAAGGCCAAGTCCATCTGGATAAGCACAGGACTGACACCAGGCACGAACACCATGAGGAGCCATAAGTACTGAAATAAATTGTCATGGCAGCAGAAGTATGATCACAATTCCAGCTTTAGACTACTTGTATTTTTTTAAGCCTAGATCTGGCATAAAAATTAACTATTTCACTGCACATTCTATGCAGCTTCTACTCAAATTCATGACATTATTATGAGGTCAGATGTGAACTTTTTCTTGAGACTTTGAAAATTAAAAGAATTCTTTCTTGGGGAATAAAAAAGAAGCCACCCCTGGTTCACAGGTTATACCAGAGAGTCCATCCATTCTGTCTCTGTTTACAGACCTGACTCTAGAGAGCCTGTCACAGGTCTAAAATCCCTGATGAAAAGCAAGTTAATTCAGATGTTAGGGTGAGTGAACTGATCAGGTTCATTGAAATTCTGAAAATGTGGCATGGGTCTCAAGAATAGACCTTCATGGGCCTTCAGTGATCAAGAAGAGAGAGCCTGACCTATCTAATCTACATCATAAGTACATTTTAATCTTAGAATCAAAAGAGGAAAAAATATTGTAATACAACTGAACAAGTACTCATATATTAGTGTAAGGTGAGATGAGTGCAAGTTCAAGGCTGCTCAGTGGCAGAACATTTAAGAGACTGAAGGCAAAGGCTGGTGAAGATGAACTGCTGGACATCAAGCCATGATCTCAGTGCCATCCTCTATCAAGAGGAAGCTACTGGTGGACAGGACAGCTATGGGTTAAAAAGACAGAAATGCCATTTCTCCAAATGTCAGAAAAACTATAGATTGGGGGAAAAAAGCATTCATAGAATCGGGCACCTACTGCAAAACATTTTGAACAATTTTTAGAAGTAAATCAGAAAACATATGTATAATTTTTCCCTGTGTCTCTCACCATTGCCCACCCCCCACCAATTACTCTAGAAAAAATGTATAACCAACTACATCTCAAAATGACCTATACACAAAGGTGTTTGAATCCTATTTAAGAGTGATAAATTTGTAAATGTGTACACATCACATTTTACAAAGAAATCATGCTTACCTGTATAGTATGAGTATAAGGTGGATCAGCACGCCCCAATCCAGATTCTGGAGGTCTCACAATATCCAAAATATTATTTGGCACAAATCCAGAGTCTCCACTTGCATTTCGAACTTTCCACCACTGCTTTCGATCATCAAGTATCTGTTATATGCAAGAAAATACAGGTATAATTTCCATATAAAAGCCATTCTAAGAAGGAACTTCTCTAAACTTCAACAAAGAAAATGTTTCCACTTCTGATAACTGACTCAGTGTCAATGTAGGGTTGATTGAATGATTCTCATGAATTACACTAAGAAAGACATTCATGAGTATACAGTAGGCAAGGTATCATTATGGTGAATCTACCCAAGGTTAATTTTACCTCCAAAGAATGGTCTGCATATTTGAAGTACTTAAAGAGCACTAAAATGACTCTTTTGGAAAGCTCATTGTCTCCATTTTGGTGATAGAAAAAGTATAGAAAAATGACTCTTTTTCTTGCAAAATTTATTGTGACAATCCACCTTATATATTCAAGATGAACTCTCAGTTAGAACCTAACAAAGAGAAGTTGGTGCTATGGTGGACTATCCCCAATAACATTAGCTCACTGACTGCTGAGTACATTTGTGCAAGGGCATAGATAAAAAAAGAAAATGTTTTCTCTTATTGAACTATTATGTGCATCCACATCTGAATTGATAACTAGCCTTGACTCCAAAATGAATGAATATCAGAAGAAAGAGAGAAGGAAGAGGGCAAAGAAGTTAAAAAATCCACTCCCTTCTCTCCCTACCCCCTTAGAAGGAATACCTTCTAAATAGATGTAGGTCTCTAATATACATCTTTAGTAATATAATACTTTTGAAGGAAAGTTTAGTTATATACCAAAACAGTAATATAATAAAACTACTTTATTAAGAGTATAAAGAAGAAAAAATTCTATTACCTCTAAAATATCATCCTTTAGAACCGAGAGCTCACTGTTGTTCCTTGCTACAAAGTCATACTTGGATTTGGCATATTTCTTGGGTTGTGTTTTGAGTGGGTCATAATTTCTATGAAAAGAAAGAAAAAAGATTATTTTTCTGCTCGCTCTTCCTAAAGAATAAAAACAGAAGTAAAACATTAAGACAAGTCAAATCCTACCAGAAAACTTTCTGAAATATTATAGTAGTTTTATTTTATTATATTTTAAATTATGAGAAATAAAAGTGACTTAAAGTTCTTACTATTAAAATGATCAAACTATGGCCAGGGGAAAAAACAAATAATGCAAAATCACAAGGCTTGTTGGTACTTAGCCAAATCTAGAATCCAAGTCTATGAATTCTTTGTCTACTAAATACACACACTGGATGTTTGTTAATTACCATCTCTACCATGAAATAACTAGTTAAATATTAGTATTTTTCATAAAATTAAAGGAAACTAAAGATAATTTCCATAGTGGTAATTTTAGTTATAGTTTGATTTCACTAATCTAAGCAATGTCTGCAATTCAGTAACCAAATATATAAATTTAAAATTTATAACTAGGCATCAGTTTTTAGAAACACTTTGCCCAGTTATCTAAATTGCAAAATGAGAGATAGGCATTAAGTACGAGACTAGTGACACTTGCAAATAAATAAGTAAATAAATAATTTAATTCACTATAAACTTTTAAAAAGTGCATGGGCCGTATTTTTTTTAATACACCTTTCTTTAAAAACCAGATACCTCTTCTAATCATTAAATGAGTACTAATAGATTTAACCACTTAATTAAAGATTACTTTTATATGTAGCACAATACACTTAATGCATTAAACATGTGTATTTTCTTCATACATTTCAATAATAAAATGACTTTAACTCTTTCTTAATTTTACTCCCCAGTCTTCTCCTCCATTTACACTCCCACATTTATTTACACAATTCTACAAAGGAAATAGCAGACAAAGACTAAAGATGTTAGGTCATCCTACACCTGTCAAGTTGCCATTCTTCTTACTGTCTACCAAGTTCTCTGGAATGTTGAGTTATACCAGGGCCTGCAGGACAGTTGTAGACATAACGGATCCTGTCATCATAGGTTTTTGTTGCCTCTTCGGCACTAACTCCACTGGAGGAGGGAGACAGGGACAAAGAAAAAAGAGGACCTGCACAGAACACCCTATAGATAAGCATGTACAAACAACCTGTTGGCTATTTTTAGTATATTAAAAAGAAGATTGGTGAAATTATGACCAAGTAATTATTATATGTTATTAATAATAATAATTTTAAAACAGTGTTCCATATTTTCCCATCCCTATCCCTACTGGAATAGCTCTGCTTTTATTTACTTTATATATTCACATTTAATCTACTAAGATTTCATTTGGGAGATAAAAGAGATTCAACTACCCCAAACATTAAGAAAACAATAATTTCAGTGTTTTATCTTCTTCTCTTCCCTTATGTTCCTTTCTCCTATGATCTTCAAAATAATCACTATTAATAATGGAGAGTTAAGGGTCTATAACGAAGTTTTTGTTATTTTGCATGTCTCCGAAGTATTTACCTGGCATGTACTTAGGGAGTGCTTTAGAATTTACAAATCTTTATGGCTCGCAGTTTCTTGCCCTCTAAAGGTAAAGCATGAATATGACAGGAACCATAGTTACCAATCAGATCATCACAGTTTATAATTTTTCAGAGGTACCAAAGTTTTTTAGCCAGGAGGGGTGGCTCATGCCTGTAATCCCAGCACTTTGGGAGGCTGAGGAGGGCAGATCACCTGAGGTCAGGAGTTCAAGACCAGCCTGGCCAACATGGTGAAACCCCATCTCTACTAAAAAATACACAATTAGCTGGGAGTGGTGGCACATGCCTGTAATCCCAGCTACTCAGGTCACTGAGGAGGGAGGACTGCTTGAAACCAGGAGGTGTAGGTTGCAGTGGGCTGAGATAGTGCCATCGCACTCCAGCCTAGTAGGTGACAAGAGCAAAACTCTGTCCCCCCCCCAAAAAAAGAAGCGGTACCAAAGTTTCTTAAGAGCTATGAAATGTAACAAAATGTATGGGCTGTTTCTGATTTGGAATAATAAATATGCCACTCGATAGAGAGCAGACATAGAGACAGTAGCAATTTGAGAACTTCTCTAAAAATACTAATTGCATCCGACAGCAGTAAGCTATAAAACTCAAAGGTGTGGGCTCTAAATTCAACAGTCTACCTAATGGCATAGTAATTTCACAGAACAGTGAATATACTTCATATGGCATTGTTAAGCTAAATATGTCCTGAGAAACCCTCTGTACTTCCATACTGGAGTCCTGTGGACAAATCGTAACCTAATTTAGTAGACACATTGAAAACCCAATTTAGGAGTATGTTTTTGCAACAATAGCTGAGTCTCAGCCAATCCCAGCAGCCATACTTCAAGCACTCATAGGCTGCTGACTGTTCAAACTGTGTTCAAATAAGGCAAATGCCAAGCTGTAACCAATCCAGCTGTTTTCTGTACGTCACTTTCCTTTTTTTGTCTATACATTTGCTCTGAACATGAGGCATCCCTGGAGTCTCTCTGAATCTGCTGTGATTCTGGGGGTTGCCCAATTCATGAACTAACTTTTCCCCCTTGCTCAACTGAACTGTTAAATTTGTCTGAAGCTTTTCTTTTAACAGAATCTACTGCATTCCTGGTATATAATATGGTTTAAGGTCAATCATAATTATTTATAAAAACCAATTTCAAACCTCTGTATATTTTATATCAGACCACAATTTTCAGATAGTTTTTCAAAATGATGACACATTTTCTTGGCAACATAGAACATCAATGATTCATGTATTTATCAACTATCCTAGCTCCTATTAAGTCCAGTTGAGACCTGGAATCCACAAGAACAACTGAGATATAAAATCTACCTACCACTCAAGGTACTCAAAAAAAATTCTTTCTATGGTGAAATTCTGACCGTTCTAAATTATTATCCCTTCATGGAATTTCCTTCACTATATTTTATTTAAATTTCCATTCATCAAAGAAACCTTGTAAAATTTACCACAGCCTTCTCTGTGGTGAGGAAAAAAAATTGTTAAAAATAAACTTCCCTGACATCACCTATCCTATCCTACACTGAATTTCATGAGACAAATATTATTGAGAATTTGAGTAAGAAAAGCAATTTTTTATCCCAATGAACTGATACTTATTCCTTTTCCTAACGATAGCAAATGATTATGTTTCTCTTTTTGTTCTGACAGTCAGAAATCTGAAATTCAATGGGTCAACTTTTATACTTTATAAAAATCATAATTTTCCCTCTTAACTTTATATTTTATTTCATTATTTAATTTTTAATAATAACACCACTTTAACTGCATATAATTTAAGTGAGCTATGTGAATCTATTTGGGAGTTGACAGGGTGAGATATAACTAAATCAATAAACCAAAGGTACACTTCCCTGATACTCTATAAAGATCATAAAAATCAAGGTAAACTTTTAAAAGACTTTGCGGCGAGGTGTCCAAAATAAACAGAAGAGGTGATTCCATCAGTAATACTATCCCTTATAGATATGCAGGTGAAGGACAGGGAGTTAGTGATTCTGAAATGTTAGACTCTCATGCACTTATTCACCCAATCCATCAATCAAATAAATCTACACTTATTGAGTGACCGCAGTATGCTAGGTGTGGTCTTAAAATGGAACATGATAGAAGTTTTCTAGTGTCAATGTGTACTCTGCAAATGTACTCAAGTGGCTTTCTAGTTAACTAGCTGTGGAAAATCATCCGAATTACTGGAGTGGTAAAACAAAAAGAAGCCTATTAATCTGAAATGATTTTTAAAATACTGACATCTAAGACAGAAAGAAAGAAAAAAGAAAATATTAAGATGAGTTCTGAGTTAGTTAAGAAGAATTTCAATGGAATGTTTAAGCTTCAAAACTAATTTTCAACTGTATCTACTAAAAATTAATTCTATAATTAAAACATTCTCATATGTTGACATTTTAAAATATATTATTCATTGCTGACTTTTCTTTGTACTCAATTTAATGTCACTGGTGCCCTTGGAGTTACACCTGTGTAATTTCTACAGCAATTACTTAAGCATTACCTGCCAGCATTCCTGACAAAGAAGAAAAATTTTAAATCCCACTTTCTTTAGAATATATTAAGAAAAGAGTATACAGAAAAGAAATAAAGAGCATATAGTTCTTGTGGTAAGAGAGGCTTTGATACAGGAAAAAGTACTAGGCTGAGTTCTCTACCCCAGTTCATTGAATGACACTCCTCCTATACCCATGTTACCAAGATTTTACCTTCTTTTCTTTCTCTTTTCTACATGGTTTGCCTCTATGCAGATCTCATTTACTAAAAACAAGGTTGGAAAAAAAAATGAACCTATTCTAGTTCCTTTATTTCTTCTCTTCACAATTCTCCATCTCTGCCTATATTTTTTTAAGAATGAAAATATGGAAAAATAAATGAAATGTAAAACTGCAAACTCAAGATAAAATATAATAAGATGAGACGGCAAGAATGACAAATAAGGCATTGACTCTGTTTAAATATTTAGTTTATATTCAGTTTAAATATATCTATCTAATGGAAAGTTTATTTGTTTTTATTGAGTGAAAATTAAGATGGAAACTGTTTCCTTTAAAAGCTACAGAGCTGGAAGGATCCTCAGAAACCATCTGGTACCAACTAATGGAGGGTTTCAAGACAATTCTTTCTTTTTAATGTACACATTTTGTCAGAAGTATCTTGTAAAAAAAAATGAAAAGTCATCCAAAGGCATTTGCACTAAATGAGACTTACAGACTGGAGGTCCAGACATCTTTCGTTGATCAAAACCAGTTATCTTAAGAAACAACTAAAACTTTATCAACTAATTAACAGATGGAAAGTTTAAAGAAGTAGTAGACAGATACTATCACCTCTGTTAGCACTAGATCAGAGACAGTTATCCACAGCTCTCCAAAAGGTGCCCATTAAATGTTACCTATCTATATGGCGATTAGAAGTTGGCTTAAAAGCAACGGCAGCTTCCCCTTGGTCCAGATGGGACCCTCTTGTGTAAGTGTTGCTACTGAATGCATAGCCATCGGCTGGATGATACTCTGATACACTGGAATGCTGAAAGACAAAGTAGGGCAGATTAAAGAATCACCAAATACTATTTGAATCAGCACTCAGGTCAGTCAACAAGATCTCTCCACTATATTGTGATCAGTTTTCATTTTCAAGTGACTGACCATTATGTTAACAGATTATGAAACAGGAGTGATACATTTTTGTCAAAGACTTACTTATAATAAAAAAATGTCATTAGTGCAAAGGGTAATTTTGCTCTCTCTGTTCAAGAAACTTTCACCATTCTAGCAAAGTAAATACTGTCACATGAAAATCAACTGAACTCTAGGGATTAAAATTATACCAAGTTCTCATTTTTCTCAATTTTAAAATTATACACAGAACATTATATTATTTTCAAAGAAAATAGCAGCATTATTATCATATTTGCTGTTAAGGTAAATGCAGAAAGGCACAACTAAACTGATCTTGATAGTCAAGAGTCCAGGATAAGAGTCATTCCTTTTTTGTAGTTAGGATAATTCAGACAGGAAACTACTGGGAGCTACCAAGCGTGACAGCTGAGGTTTATAGGCCCCACTGAGGACTACGGTTTTAAAGCTATAGAGCAGCGGTTCCCAACTGTTTTGGCAGCGAACTTGTTTCAGAGAAGGCAATTTTTCCATGGACCTCAGGGCCAGGCGTGATGGGGATGGTTTCAGGATAAAACTGCTCCTCCTTAGATCATCAGGCACTAGATTATCATAAAGAGAACCCTCGCATTCTCATAGGGTTCTTGCTCCTATGAGAATCTAAAACCTCAGCTCATCTGACAGGAAGTGGAGCTCAGGTGATAATGCTCCAGTCCTGCCACTCACCTCCTGCAGTGCGGCCCGGTTCTAATGGGCCACGCACTGGTACTGGTCCATGGCCAGGGGTTGGGGACCCCTGCTATAAAGAATACATGCTTAAATTGAAAGAAAACAAACAAACAAACAGAAACTCCCCAAAGCCTTTACATTGTTTCTTTAGATAAAAATTAAGTATGGAAGAAGCATGACAGACGCTGAAGCACTGGACTTCCTCGGATATTTTGATTATGGATTTCGTATATTTGTTTATGGATTCATTCAGGCAAAATAGTTGAAACTAAAAATGTTTCAGAAATGTCTTAGACATATAGTTACCATAGTTAATTCTAATGACAAAGCGAGTAGGAGGAGGGCTGAGTTTATCCATGGACAGAGCAGGTGATGTTTATATATACACAATCAGGATACTGCACTTAATACACAAATACAAATAAACAAGTTTCAGCATTTAATTTAAAAAAGTCTGAGCTCAATTAATTCAGTTTATCATTTCCCTGGGAAAGAGTAGAGGCACTACATTAGATTAATCTTTAATTAAAGGCTGTTCTAAAGAGGGAAGTGCAAGAAACTGTTAGAAGCACCCACACCTTTTGCCCAGCTCTGAACATAACAGTGAGGTCAGCAGTATGAAATCACTGGGTCCTGAGAGTGACTGGTAATACTGAAAGGGAGAAGAGAAAAATGACAAATGACTAACTGTGATGACTACCAAGAGTTCAGGGGAAGTAAAGAAGCTGAGTACTGCCACCCATATTTGTCACTCCATGTCACCTATGTCTTTCAGTCCTAAACAAAAATCACCAGATCCTGAATTACCCAAGTCTTATTGTAAATGCTTTTATTATAGTAGCAATAAAGTATAATAAAATCTCTCTTCTAGGGGTGATTACATTTTTATGCATTTTAAGTCACCATTACCTGGCCTGTTTTCCAACAAAATCTCAAGGCATAAAATTCCCTGGAACTGCTAGCATGTGGCTTTTCATTTTTTTAAACCTCTGATTAACTACTTTGGCCATCAAATGAAATATAATTTACAACAGGAAAACGATAACTCATTACAAGTAAGGATTTTCAATAATTCCTCTTTTAAAATTACTTATTCAGTGAAAAGACAAACTTACATCCTGGGAACCCAGAACACATTACTCTCTTCTTAAATACACAAATTGACAAAGAAATCACAAAAGTGAATTTCTGAGCCATGTATTATAAAGTGAGTATATTTTCTTATTTAAGATATGAAGGCTATAAGCTGGAAATTTTTATGATGTGAAAAGAGTCAGCTGTAACTATAGCAACAGCAAGTGTATCATAATTTCATGTTTGATTATATTTTCTTTCCTCCAGAAAAACTGGCCTTTAAGTGGAAAGAAAATTCACAATGATGAGGCCTGAACAATGAAATATGGGCAGGGACATATGCTTGCCAACTGAGCAGTGAGGTCGTCTTAATTATTCATTTAGAGGGAAGGGCAAGCATGGAATCCACCTCTTCCCTTATGATACAGCCAGGGGAAAAAACAATTACATTAGAAAAAAATAATTCCAAAGTAATACGTTTGCTTTATTTTTAAAGTTTCAGGAATTGAACCAAACTTCTACAATAATATTGTTATTGTTTAAAGAATAGTCCGCAAAGGAAAATTTTTTTTAATTTAATTTAGATGAGTGTTTTGCCTGAAAAGTGGTCACAGGATATAATACACCATGGTTTGCTAATTCATTCTCTCATATCATGTTTGCCACATTATAAATACCTATGATAGCCTGAGAAAATTAAGCTAAGGAATTAAACAAAATAAAATAATAGGATTTCAGGAAGCTCTAATCATCATTTACTGTTTCTTCTTCAGATTAGACCTCATTCACCTAATTCTTCAGGTTCTTATCCTATTTGTGTTTGGTCTAGCTGTTCACTGTTCTTTTCCAACAAACAAGAAGAGTCATAGAAACATCATTTTTAAGGAATGTGACAAGACAGCATCCTCAATTTCATTCTCTCAACTTGATTCCCAAATAGGTTATACTCTAAAGCTTACTAAAATACTTAAAATGAGTGTTACAATCTCCTCAAGGTGTATAGTTTTATAAACGATCATTTGAGCTTGAGGACTAGAGTACAGAAAAACTTTGGTCATCTAGCAAGGCTGATAGGGCTCCAGAGGTTTAGAACCAGGCAAAAGGAAAGAAAGAAAACAAACAGAAGAGAAGAGAGGCAAAGCAACATGAAGAAAAGACAGAGAGAAATTAAGTAACTGGGGGCATTCAGAAAACAGCTGTTTGGGACAGGGTAGAGGATCTATGTTCAGGGAACTGTCTTGAGGGCCTGATAATGGGAGAGGAAAACAGAAAGAAATAAGCCAAAGGGCAGTAGCACAAGAGAAAGTCATCCTAAAAAAGCTTACTTAGGATCACCAGAGCCAGGAGAAAAGTGGCAATAAGGGGAGGGGTGAGGGCTGACAGGCTCTAGGAGAGCAATTTGGGTTGGGGTTGGGCTTCAAGGAAGAGGAACAGCGCAACTGTCATGAAATGACAGATGCAAGAGAGAGAGGTAATTCCAGAGAAGGTAACATTCAGACTTTGATTCTAGAACAATTTTCAGATCAATAAAATAGAACTTGCGATCAGAATTATAAGAGAATACACAGATAATTACACTGTCTGCAAAGGATAACGTTAAAAAAAACTTTACCTCTGTGGATAATCTTTTTATTTCCTGTTTGCGCTGATGTTCTGCTACATTTGCCACAGATTCTGCTAGTTGATAAAGATCTTGTTCCATTGGTGCTCCCATAAAGTTCAGCATTGGGGGCTCCCAGCCATTGCGGAACCGTGGAACATATGGTGGAATAAACTGTTCCTTTGGCCACTCTGCTCTGTAGGAGGGCATAAAGGCATATAAACAATAACATCCAGGAATGTGCCCATGCTCACAGTTATCTTCAGTAAGGCTAGATACATACACACACACACACACACACACACACACACACACACACACACACACACACATAAACAACAAACAACAAAAACAGCACATATCTAATCTGTTTTCCATCCACCCAAAAAGAAAAAACAAACATGTTTATACCAGTATTTCACACCAATAAAATGAAAGAAAGATTGAATTCTGTTGCATGAACTGTTTTCACAACGTTGCCTCAATTCTCCATTAGACTCAACTTTTTAACATGAGCATAGGCTTTTAAAAATTTGTGTAAGAAGCGGGCATGGAGCTTGGAGTGTGATAAGTATTTAGAGCACAAATTTCTCTAACATTTAAAGTAGTTTCAGACTCCCAACTTTCCCTTCATTCCCCTCCCATCATTACTGAAACCTCCTGGTATCAGATATATCTTTCAAAAGAGAAACAGCCTAGCATGTTCTTAAGGTTTATGATTTTTAAATTTATGAAGTCCTCTAAAATGAAACAGATGGTCAATTTTATAAATTAAATGTATCAGCTCTGTTTTAATCGGTAAAGCCAACTAATCTGTAATCACAATCATATCAGTTCATCATTTAATGACACTCAGTGAGGCTAATTTCTGTAAGATCGTAATCACTCATGAACCACAAAAATAACTAGGACAAAAATGAGGGCTTCATTTTTGCTGGAATATGTTGCTTCATCTTTCATATTTAATTCTTCATGTTATATTTCTACTACAGAGTATTATGAAATCAGTCATTTTATTCAGATTGTTATAGACTTTCATGATTCTTTTTATCTTTACATATTTTTAAATCAGTCAGTACATTCATTTCTTAGTAGTCTTACCAATCAGGATCTAAATGATCCTTTCCACATGTTAATAGCTAACAATATTTTATTTTGATATAGTTTTTAAAATGGTAATTAATTTTCTTATTTTAAGATAGAACCCTAAACAAAGAAATTAAGGAGCCTGAGCTATATTTGTAATGTGAGACCTGATGCATTTAATGAGCTTCATGAAATTAAAGGATGTCACGTAGGCTTATCATAAAATAATCTATATAAATTGAATAGATTTAAGTGATCTATTTACAATGGAATATTATTCAGCCATAAAAATGAAAGAAATCTTCTCATGTGAAGCAACGTGGGTGGAACTGGAGGTCATTCTGTTAAGGGAAATAAGCTCACTCATATGTGGAAGCCAAAAAAGTGGATTTCACGAAGTTAGAGTAGCCTGGCAGTTACTAGGGACTGACAAGGATGAGGCAGGGTTGTGGGGAGATGAAGAGAAGTTGATTAATGGATACAAACATACCTTGAATAGGAGAAATAAGACCCAGTGTTAGATAGATCAGCAGGGTAACTAGAGTTAACATTAATCTAGTGTACACTTCAAAATAGCTAGAAGAGAAAAATTGAAATGTTCCTAGCATAAAGATAAATAAGATATTTAAGGTGATGGATATCCTAATTGCCCTTATTTCATCTTTATACAGTATATGAATATATCAACCTATCATATGTACCCTGAAAATATGTAAAACTATAAATAATGTATCAATTAAAAATTTAAGAAATAAAAGATGTATTTAACCAATTTTTAGACAGTATGAGGACAGTATTATAAAGTATATACTATGCTGTATTAATACATAAATAATATAGGTAAATTTAAATATTTTCTATATAAAAGCAACAACTGCAATGCTTTCAAATAATTTTCTGCTTAACTATATTCCAACAGAAGCAACTGTCAAAGTCCAAAAAATAAGTAGAATAGTTTGTATGTGTTTTGATAGGAGGAAAAAAAGGAGAAAAAAAATTATGAATTGGCCCATGACTCTTAGGCTAACCCATTCAAAAGCATTAGGAAGACAAATGTCTAAGCGGCCATACTAAATGATTTATTCTAAGTGGTGAAATAAATTAAAAGATTAAGATAAATGAGCAAAGCAAAAATTATTTATTTATAATTATGAAATTAGAATTATTTTCTTACCTTGCCTTGCTCAGCAAATATTAGTACTGCAATTGTTAATGATTTATCTTCCATAATCACTTTCTTGACAAGTGCACAATTCTTAAAATTACCCACTCTTCCTTTTCAGTCCCACTGTGACTCTCTGGTCCTGAAGAATACTGATTTATAAAGGAGGCTCTACTATAATATTAACATCTCAAAAGGCCTCTACCTCCAGTTACATTTGTCCTTGTCCTTGCTAGCTTCGACTACCAGACTGGTCTTTCTAAAACATAGATGTAATTATGTCACACTCGTAGTCACAAAGATATTGGTTCTCCACGGCCTATAGAACCGTGCTCCAGCTCCTTAGCATGGCACTGAAAGACTGTATAATACTTCCCTGCTCATCTCTATATGCTCATTTTAATACCATCATCCTCCCACCCTTCCACACTCAACTGCCACCCGAAGTCCATATTCCAGAGAAACACATCTTCATCCTCTCTTCTCTTGACTATGTCATGCCTTCACTTCTGCTTCTCTCTTTACTGGACAGGCGCTTGCCCTGTTATGTAACTGTGGAAATTCTACTCATCCTGCTGAAAGGCAGTTTAGCAAACTAATGATGAACACTGACTCCAGAGCTACATGGCATGAGTTCACATCCCTGCTCTGTCACTTACAAATTGTGTGACTTTGGGCAAATTAACTTATCCTCTCCGTGCCTCACTTTCCTCATCTGCAAAACAGGGATAGTAACAGTAGTTATGTAAAGTACATGGACTAGCAAGGACGGTTCATGTGTGTGTGTATGTATGTCTGTGAACTCTATGTGTACCTGTGGATTTTACATGCCAGCTCTTATTTGAAAGCTAACTACCCTCCTATCTAAATCCTCTTCCTGATGGCTCCCCCTTGCCCACCAAGAGCATTTTGTTTATGACTCACTCCTAAGGTATATCATTCCTTATAATGCATACACTTCTATCTCCTCCACTAGACTTGTAGCTTTTAAGGGTTTAGGCTTTTTCATCCTATGACACTTAGTCCTTCATATGTAGAAGGTTAAATAAATGTCTCATTAGAACAATGTAATAAACAAAGAATGTACTTAAAGCATTATAGGTGGTAAATGCTAAACTCATCTATGCTTACCTGGCTTTCATCCAAGTTCCGCCCAATGACATCCACAGCTGCCGTTCATCACCATTGACAGTATAATTTAAGAAATCAATTGTGTCCTTAGTCAATAGGGGACTAAGTACTGAACTGGCTAATTCAGGACCTCCTGTTGCCTGCACCACCTAAAATAATAAACCATTTTTTAGCAAGAAGGTGACAATTACTTGTATGTTTACAAAATGTGTAGACAAAAACCCATGCCAAAAACAAGCACTATTTTATAACAGTCAAATTAAATTTTGATTTTGTGCAATGCACTACCAATTGAAAAACAGCTTGTCAAATCAACTTGCCCAGCCCAGGAGTGCTTTAAAATCTAAAATCAAAGTTAACAATTTAACAGCTTTCACAGCATCTGCCTATGGGCTGCATATGACTGTACTTTCTCTGGAAGATACTAAAGGCTATGCAGAGAATTCTAGATCAGGTGATTTACTATCCCTGTTTTGTTGTTGTTATTGTTTTAAATATGTGTATCTCTTCTGGCAAATTTGTTATGCCAAACTTGAAAAATATAGTTCCCAAAATGAATACTACCAAGAGAAACAATACTATCAAGAGTTAACAGCCTATGGCTGTGCATATACAGACATACAAAAATAAAAGGATCCAGCGAGGAAGATGAAACAGGAATAAGACTGATACTCTGAACCTATGGTACCTTTTCCCAGAATTATTTTTAGAAAATTTCCCTGATTTAATACGGATAATTTAATGACAGCAGAAACAAACAAACAGGTACAATCCTCTGATAAGCAAAATTGAGGGTACAAAAATGTCCAAAAACTACTCTAAATTTACTTCTTATGAGCTATTTTCTGGTTAAAAAATGGTAGTTAACTCCTAGAGCAGAAACTAGAGTCTCTTTATAAAATCGTACCTTCTCAGAGATGTGACACAAGAGGAAAGATTTTTTGAATGGCTCCAATCATCCAGGTGTTCTCAGCATGCTATGCTGTTCCAGGCCTCTGTATATTTGCACATGCTGTTCCCATTCCCAAGAAGGCCCTTCCCCCATTATTCATAACTCTACTCATGTGCCAACTGTTGTGACAGCCTGTCTTAACCCCAAAGTGTAACTCTGATGCATCATCCCCACCCTGTGTCCTCTAAACAATTTATACATATTAGTGACACATTACACTATTACACTGTAATTTATGCATGTTAGTAACACATTACACTATTGCACTGTAATATATGCATATTTTAGCAACACATTGCACTTTTTTTTTTTTTTTTAAGAGATGGAGTCTCAACCTGTCGCCCAGGCTGGAGTACAGTAGAGTGATCTCAGCTCACCGTGTGATCTCAGCTCTTGGGTTCAAGCAATTCTCCTGCCTCAGCCTCAGCAGTAGCTGAAACTACAGACACACACTGCCACGCCCGGCTAATTTCTTTTGTATTTTAGTAGGGATGGGGTTTCACTGTGTTGCCCAGGCTGGTCTCCAACTCCTGCGCTAAGGTAATCTACTCACCTCGGCCTCCCAAAGTGCTAGGATTACAGGCGTGAGCCACCGTGCCCGGCCCACGTTACACTATTACACTGTAATTTATGCCTTTTCAGTTTCCCCTCCTTGAGGAGTTGGACTAAGACTTATCTGACTTTGAATTGCAGATGACACAGTGGTATGGAATGAATGAAAAAAAAAAGGTGGCAGATAAAGAAGGAACACTAACTCTTCTTTGAGAACAAAACCTACCCTGCCTACCTAGCACAGTAATTTTTAACTTCCAACCCCAAATGCATTTCTAATAAATATGTAGCAATAAGAGGGAAAATTAAAACAGTTAAAAAAATGAGTAGAGGAATATAAAAATCTCTGATTTAACAAAAGAAAGAAACTGTAAATAAAAGGTTATGAGCCATGGATCCCTCTCAAGAACATGTGCAGGCATATGTTCTGTGGCTATGCTTGTGTGCCCATGTCCATGATGAGGGAAGAGGAGAGCAGCTCACAGATATAAAGCCACTACATCATGCTTGGGCAGTAGCAGGCCCTAAATAGATGTTTCTCCTCATCTCCCTTGTCCAAGTAAAATGTCTGGGGCACTGTAGGGAGAACATTAAATGCACCAGCAAAATATTATGAATGGAAAGAACATTAATAAGGAGTAATTTTTGAGAAAAGCAGAGATACCAAACATTGGCAAGTAAACCAAATTGCCAAAACATTGGCAAGTAAACCAACGTTTTCAGGTAGACAACTGATCACAAAGACCAATTTGTATATGTCAGGGAAACCATCCTCGTTATGTTATAGCTCTACTCTGTGTAATGACTAGATATCTACATATGATCTCTGGAAGTGTGTGAAAGAAGTAAGAGGAGGCAGCAAAAACCGCTTTATAAATAATACTTCTTAATACTCAAATTAAGATAGCATCAAAGATGTTAAAGAATAAGAAATACAAATTTTGTTAATGAGCTACTATCAAATTTTTTGCATATGTATGTCCTTGGTCTTCATTTAATTTTTTTAAAAACACAATTATATAGCAAGAATCATTCAGAAATAATTAGGCAAGTAGAATCTGATGTACTATATATAGCAACAACATATGGAAGCATTCACAAATTACTGATGTACTCTTGCACTTTCATCTTCTAATCCCTATTGCTTAGCTTCTGACATTCATGTTGATAATGTTACTTACTTTCCTATGTTGGAAGCAACACTCATTTCATATCCTACTTCAAGTCTTGTCTACTTATCCCTGGGGAGAGAAGGATGAGATTTATCATCCCTTACTGCCTGTTGTCAATCTTCTTGGCTGGTTCTTCCTATTCTCCTAACATTGAATGCCCAAAGTTCAACCAGTCCTTGGCCTAATTTCTTCACTGAACTCCCAATTCATATATCCAACTATCAATTCAAGTTTCGCCATCTGGGTACAACTCACTTTTGATATATCTAAAGCTGAATTCTTCACCATCCTCCAAAAACCTGCTCTACCCAGTCTTCCCCATCTTAGTTAATGATCACTCCATTCTGTGAGTCTTAGGCCAAAAATGTGGGAGAGATCCTTGACTTTTGCACAGTATATCCAATCTAGCAGCAAATTTATAACCAGATCAGACTTCTCACCACCTTCAATGCTACCAGGTCCAAGCATCATAATCTCCCATCTGGATTATTTTAATAACGACCCTAGCTGCTTCTTCCCCAAAATTTCTAAACATTATAGCCAGGGCAATTCTTTTCTGCTGAAAACTCTCCAATTGTCAAAGGTCTCCCAATCCCTTATAAGGACCAATAAGATGTATCTTCCTGTTGCCCTCCTGATAACATCTCCTAATCTTTCCTTCCCTCATTCTGTTGAAGTCACAGTATCTACCTATTCCAAGAACATGCTTTGCATGTTACTACCTTAGAACATTTACACATTATTCTCTGTCTGGAATTCTCTTCTTGCAAAGATCCTGATGACCCATTCCTTACTTCCTTTACTCCAATGACATCTCAGTGAGGCTTCTTTTAACCAACCCTACTCGAAAAGTGTAACACCCCATTTCCCACACACATACACACAGGCATGCATACCCGGGGACCTCCCAGTTCTCCTCTACTCTATTTTTCTGCATAGCATCTGATTTTTAGACAACTGTATTACTTACACATTTATTTAGGTTATTGGCTGGCCCTCGATGCTACAATATAAGTTTTAATAGGGTAAGAATTTTTGTCTGTGTGTTCCTGATGAACTACTATAAAGCCAAGCACTTAGGAGGCTCTCAGTTTGTATTTGTAGAATAAGTGCATAAATGAATAAACAAGTCAGAGACAGTTCAAGAGATGAAGGAACACCTCAATTAAAAAAAATAAAAAAACAAAAAAACCCATGGGTCTCTGAATGACTTCACAGAGCAAACCATCCATCAAGAACTAGACTCCTCATGATTATTTTGTGAGAATGAGAAAAACACCTACATTATTCAAGGCATTGGATATTATATACTAGTATACATTGAAACACTGGTATCCAATAAATCTTTATGTCTTTTCATATCCCTAGCTCTGTCAGAGATACTAGTTTCCTCAAATATAAATAAGGTATGTAAACAAGATGATTTATAAGGTTCTTTAAATTCTCAAATTTTACATTCTTGATGTTTACACAAGTGGCAAAGAAATAGCACCCAAGCAAGGAAATGAAGCAAAGCAGTCTAGATTATCCAGACAGACACTTTGGGTTTAAAAATATACTAAGAAAAATTCTTTCTTAAACTAATAAAATCTCACCATATTTAATGGAGTAAACAAAAAGTGAACCAAATCTGCAGCACTGGGATTCTGAATATGAGACTTCAATTTGGCCTGTAACATTAAGAAAATAGAAAATAGATTACTATGGAGCAAAAGACAGACACTGAGAAAAGTCCAACATAGACTCAGAGGGGGTGGTATTTTTTTGTTTTTTGAGACAGAGTCTCACTCTGTTGCCAGGCTGCAGTGCAGTGGCACGATCTCACTACAACCTCCACCTCCCGAGTTTAAGCGATTCTCCTGCCTCAGCCTCCTGAGTAGCTGGGATTACAGGCATGCACCACCATGCCCAGCTAATTTTTGTATTTTTAGTAGAGATGGGGTTTCACCATGTTGGCCAGGCTGGTCTTGAACTCCTGACTTCGTGATCTGCCCACCTCAGCCTCCCAAAGTGTTGGGATTACAGATGTAAGCCACCGTGCCTGGCAGTAGGGTAGTCTTTACCACCAGTTTGACTTTTAATATATTTGTTAGCATGGATAGAGTGAGACTAGAAGTCATTGTTTTTCAATTCAGTTTCTTAGATATGCATGTTTTTAAATTTGCTGTTTTTAATTAAAGGCAAATCAAAACATACATACCCTCCAAAAATCTATAAAAACAATTTTATTTCTTAATTTGATCAGAAACATCCTGACTAGACTTTAATTTTTTCATTTATTTCTTCTAATTCTACATACATAAATTTCACTTACCAGAAGGTTAAATCCATGTTTAAATTTTTGGAAACAGTCAAGAAATTCATCAGGAGGTGGAGGTTTTGCCCGCAGCGTTAAAACGCCCTCTAATGAAATAAGTGAGAGGAGGAGGAGATCAGAGCAAAATCCAAGAAAATTTATTAAATGGAAAAATAAAAGCCACATTTACTTCTGTAAAGTTTAATGATCTCATCAGACACGCTACCTAGTTACTGTGCTACATCTCATAGTCTGACTGACTGTAACAACTGAGAAGACACAAAGTTTGAACTGGATTGCTCTATCCTTAGGCACTACAAATTACTCATTTAATTCCATAAACGTACATTATAGCCTTTCTTTGTGGCAGGCATTGTGCTTATCATTGTGAAGAGTATAAAAGTGAGAAAGCAATAAGCTCTGCTCTTAAGGGACTTAAAATCTAATAAAATACATGAACCAGATAAATAACAAGAGATGTTCCAATGGTTGTGAGACAAGAATTACCTGGTTGGGTGACAAGAAAATGTATACTTAAAAGACAGATGGAGAGAGTAGGTTATAAGATGGGATTTGAAAAGTTTGGTCTAGGGCGATATGGTGGGAAAAACATCACGTTTGGATAAAAACAGCGTAAGCAAAAACAAGGAAAAGGTAAACTGCCTGTACATGAAACAACAAACATAAAATCAGAGAAACATGAGAATGGAAGAGTATATCAAGGTTAGATTGTGGATAACCTTGATTTCCAGTGTGAAGAGTTGTATTTACATCAATAGAACATGTAACTAACATGCTTTACAGCAGAAGAATGAAGTGACTGACAGCTTTAAAAGACTGTTCTCACAGCACGAAACAGTAGAGGCTTGAAGACTGCTTAGAAAGCTGGGTTTAAAAAATGATAGTAGCTTGAACTGGATGCCAGTTATGAAAATTAAAAGGGAAATAAGTGGATACAGAAGATGCTGAGAAAATAAAATTGATGTTGGCTACAAGCTAGAGAAGGAAGTCATAGAAGCATCTGCAGTTTTGAATCTGGGTGATCAAGAGGATAGTATACCTTTCATAGACAATTTCAAAAGGAATAAGTGGTTTAAGATACTGGGAAGCAATAGTACTTAATTTTGGAATCTGTAGAGAGGAGGCGTATCCATGTATTCACATGTAGAAGATAAAGCCAAAGGTCATAAGCTTGCTGTATCAATATGTGCTAAAGAAAGATTTAGAAGTTATCTGTAATGAAAGGAATATTTATTTACTATTTTATATCTTTCCATCTCTACCATTTTGTCAGAGGAAGTATAAACTTTACTTTCATAATTTTGATTTTATAGAGCTGAGGCCATTTTAAATAGCTGAACTGCAGCATACTTCAAATTTGTGTTTATATGGCTTTGTATGTGACCTGAATGTACTGTTTAAAGTTTTGTGATAAAAAATTGAAATCTGTTGAAACTTTTAAATATTTTAATAAGTCAACCCTTTTAACAAATAATATGGTTCTAGTTTATAATAGAATAAATCAGAATATAAGATGAATAGAACTATATCTTTAATAGATACTTAATTTTAAAATCACCAATGAAAACTACAGACAGATGGTCACTACCTGAATCTCAGAGTCTCTGTGATTTAAGTAAAATATCCCAGGATTTTTCTTCACTATAGCTGACTTATAATCAAAATGAACTCTTCCCTGGGTTCATCTTACTCTTTGCCTAAATCTCAGGCGCTACCCCAAAACTGGAAGAGGGACCCTAGTCCACAGTCAATGAAGTTTTCCTATGCAGTTCATAGGGACAGAACTCTGTGTAGTATCAGAGTTCTAACCAGTCATTAGAAGATTAAGAAAATCCAACTTACCTCCTGGTCCTTTCCTTTTACTTTTCTTATTTTTCTTCCTTTTAGAAAGCTCAGAAAATGCTTCAGCTGCTTTTTGAAGTTTTGTGATAAAAAATTCAATGTCATCCAAAATGTGGTTTAAGATTTGCTGAAATTAGAAATTATAGAATAAAATGCAAAACTATTTTTGCCTTAGCTGTACACTGTTAGTAAATATTAGAAAAGTTTTTTAAAAATGAAATAGCCAACATGCAAATTTCAAGGTTATTACTAATTAATTACAAGAATCAAACTAAATATACCTGCAGCCACCATCTGACATTTACATTTTTCTTTAGCTTACTTTTGCTGTATGTTCAATGTTATCAAGGAAGCATTCACAGTATCTACTCAGGTTATTTTCAATTACTTTAATTTTCTCAGTGTTCTCCCACACAAAGTTAAGAAAAAAATTCTAAACAATGCTTTGTTAGATGAGCACTGAGCATTTTTGTTTTACTGATAAATGTCCCAATAAAGAACTGACAATATTATTTCATAGAATTAAAGATATACAGAAGTTGTGATGACCTAATAGCTAGTCTATGATACTAAGCATTAATAAGTGTTTCCACATGACAAAATAGAATTAATGATGTACTATGTTTTCGGAGATCACTGGAATGAATTTGGTTACCTTATATACTATAGTCTTAGTTGCCTTTCTCCAGTATGTGTGAAACTTGACATTCTTCTAATTTAAGACTAGAAATTGGGGTTAAACTTTTAAGTGTAAAATGTAATAGCGTTATATAAAAATTGAATTCCAAATTTCAAATTCCTTTTAGTATTTGTTTCTCCATAAGCTGGTAACATGTGTAAAGTATAAAAAGTAATTACATTAACACCGTATTCTATAACCAGAATATTTACAGAATTCTCATTCTGTAAAGCATTACGATTTACAAATCTATCCTTTAAAATGCCTCTTAACTTTTATCTTTTAGGCATTCTAAAATACATTGTTAATAAATGCCAAGAAGACATATTAAAAATATTTCAATTATGAACTACAAACTATAATGAAAGAAAAACTGTACCATTCCTGAAATCTAATAATTCAGCCTAAGTTTCTATGTAAACTAGTCTACTACCTAAATACTGGCATAAAGGCAAAAACAGATAAGGAAAAAATAAATCAAACAACATGACCATCACTAGAAACAGAAAACATGGTTTCTATAAAACATCTTTATTTAAATCAAGTTCATTTTCTTGTGAATTTTTTTTTCCTCTTAAAAAAAAATGTCAATAATCTAAAGACGACTACTGTACTTACCACATCTCTGTCAATTCGGGCTGCCATCATCTCAGGCGTTTCTTCCTGCTCATGATACTGCCTTGGTTTCTCAACTACAGAAAGAAAAGTCATAAGTCTTTCAATCTTTTACTCACACAATACCACTACAGTCAATTAAAACATAAAAATTAGTTAAAAAGGAGGACCGTTTGCAAAAGGGAACATCTCCACTGGATACACAAGTCAAAACTGTGCTCATCGTCCATGAAATGCATCCTTGTCACCACTAAAGAAGCAGTTGGGCAGAGCTTAAGTATTGGTCCTCCTGCCTTTATGATGTTTATTTACTGTGTAATATCCCCTCTATTTTCTCTCTTCCCTGAGTCAGCTACCCGTAGAACTAACCTTAACTTAGCACCCTTTAATTCCCATAAAAGCCTGAAATATAAACCAGCAGCTAAGCTTTTATTTCTCAGAACTGGTCAACTAAGTTCTAATACAACAGAACTGTAATTTTTATACATTCCAACACTGTGACTACAATAAAGCTTTGGGAGTTCTGACAGAAGAGTGCTTCTTAAAATTCTAGTGTAATTAAGCTTAAAACCCACAATGTTGGTTTCATTAATTTTAAGCTACATGCTTTAAAAGCAGACAGGAATTTTCACATTAAAAAAATAAATGTCTTAAGACCATTCAAAATGTTAAGGCTGCTCAGCTGGCTAGAACATGATATTAATCATGAAGTTATTATCATGAACTCCTTCCTGGTATGAGTCAGTTAATACTACCTCTAAACACAGAGTTGTTGCAAATATTTCACGGTAGAAAAAAATTTTAAAATATATGGACGGAAAAACAGAAATGAAACATCACAAATGAAAATACAAGTCATGATACATTATCATGACTCATGATGTTCAATACAGAGAACTGCAAAAAATACTGAAAACCTTGTATTGCTATTCTTCCTTTATACTGTCTTTACCTGTAACTGGAACACTTGCCAACAAAAAAAAAAAAAAAAAAAAAAAGAAAGAAAGAAGAAATCACTGTGTCTTATGAAGCTTAATTAGCAGCTGTTAACTACTTTAAGATCATTAAATTTCTATCTGTGAAATCTTGCCAGTTAGCTATTTTACACGTGGATTAACTGCTACCTTGGCTGTAATGGACTACCACAGAAAGTACTAAGTTGAGGTTGAAATAGCTATAGAGTTCCCAAAAAATATCATTTGGAGGGCACAGTGAAGAGGAGATATGGTATATCTTGGACTCTGTCAGGTCAGAGACACAGCTAGGAACCCCAGTGCCACTGGGGCTATTCCACAGACATCACTTTTCGAAGTCAGGGGTAGATATACCTCAGGGATTCAAAGGAGGAGCAGTTTAGCCTGAGTCAGCCAGGGCCTTCAGAGGAACCAGAAAGATACTCCTTGAGGTGCTAACTAAAAACCGGACTGGATCGAGGCCAAACCTGATATAATAAGTCTTCTGTTTGGTCTAGTAGTAAATTAGAAGTTCTGAAAGCCTTATCTTACTTAGTTTAAACAGATGACATTGCAGAAAATATTTCAGATAAAATCTAACGAAAGCTCAGAAATCCCTAGGGATAAATTCTCTCTTTGTTATAATTATATTAGGTTCTGCCGGGCACGCTGGCTCACGTCTGTAATCCCAGCACTTTCGGAGGCTCAGGCAGGCAGATCACGAGGTCAGGAGATCAAGACCATCCTGGCTAACATAGTGAAACCCTGTCTCTACTAAAAACACAAAAATTAGCCAGGCGTGGTGGCACGTGCTTGTAAACCCAACTATTCAGGAGGCTGAGGCAGGAGAGTCACTTGAACCCAGGAGGCGGGGGTTGCAGTGAGCTGAGATCACACCACTGTACTCCAGCCTGGGCAACAAAGTGAGACTCTGTTTAAAAAAAAAATTATATTAGGTTCGACATATATTTTTACAGATTTGTTCAGAATGCCTGCAAAGGTGTCTTATCCTTCCTTTACTTCAGCACCTCTTCATCGAAACAATAACAACAAAAACATCATAAATACACAAAAAGTACAGAATACAATAAACTACTGTCTTTTAAACACATTTTAAATACAAAACAGATCAATAGAAATTTACATAATTTATGAAAACAGAAACTGTTGTAAAATTAAACCACATAGCTCTGTTAATTAATTTTTTTAATGAATGCATCAAAGAGTTCTTTTTTTCATGTCTTTGGAAGCTCAGCTTTTCCTTTAAAGGAAAAAACCTTTAAGAATATAAGAAACCTAAATAACAGGGAAAACAACTCAGAAAGAAAATGAACTCAATTTGGCAAAATGAGAACCACTAATTATGCTTACTATTCTGTGGTAGGTACTATCATTAACATTATTTACTTTCAGATTCATAGCAATCCATGAATTATTTATCCCCATTTTAGAGATGAGGCTGAAGTACAGAGATATAACTTTCCAAGACCACACAGGTAGATCAGGTCTTGCTTCAGAGCCCAGCTTCTACCCTGAACATCCAAAGTAGAGTCCGAGGTCACTCATTTTTAGTAATGAATTATATTGTTTAACTACAGTACCAGATAGTCTGTATGAATAATACTTTACTGGATAAAGAATAAGAAAGTTAAGAAGTCCCACTGGAGTAGAAGCAAAAGTTCATCAGATTCAAGCCTGCTGAATCACAATGTATTCATCCTTAAAATGAAGAGACCAGACAAAACATATTTTAAGGCATTTTTTAGTTGTAAACATTTCAGATTCTAGTAAAATATTCTAACATAAAAAGTAACACTAAGTTCTATGCTATAATTGCTTTTAAACAGAATGCCAAGGTGAAATGATGCCGCACCCATAGGGCCCACTTGACAAGTACAGCTGTACTTGTCTCCACTGTCAACAGCCAACCACTGTCCTGACAACCTTTCCATGAATGTGACAAACTTGTCCAAAAAGGCACTGTAGTTACAGAATAATAAATGGAAATAATTTGAAGTACAATCTTTAAAAAAACCTGTACATATTTTGGTGCCCATTTTGATACCATCTTTTTAATTGTCGATCAAGTGAAACTTCCTCTCTTAGCATTAAAAAAAAAGATACTAACCCTAATACCATATTTATTAAATCGTGGGTCTAAACACTTACAGATAATAATCTTAACAAAATTCCAGGCTTAGCTTTCTTTTATCTAAGATTTGATTTCTTAAAACTAACCTCAAGCTTCTGTTCTGAAATCAGCCTCAGAATTTGAAAGCAAGAACTATGTCCCAACCCAAAGAAAGTGTTCAATAAGTATTAATTCTAGGAAGACTCACAGTCCCCTTGGTCGGCTGCCCATGCAGACCAGGCTGCCACCCGACTTCTAACATCCACCTGGGTCACAGTTCCAGGGGGTGCAGGGGCAGGAGCTCGGGGTGGAGGCGGTATACCAGGGTCTGCGTTGGAAATCATCCTTAAAAAGATGAAAACAAATAGAATTTTTACCATCTCTATTTCTATAACATATCAATTAGCTTGTGGTACTAGTTATTAAAATTCAAAAACAATTATATCAAGAGGCAATAAGGATTTCCTAAGCATTCCATATTATGTACATTTATAAATGCATCTGAAATACAAAAAAAAAATAATAGCTGAAAACTAGGTTGATTTTCTTTGAGTCTTCATGTGATTTGGAAGGGCCATGGACCAATTACAATCCTACTGTCTAGCTTGTATTTCCCTAGGATACCTTCTCTTAAAACGCCACTCATCTTTCATGACCCTGACTTCCAACACAAGTGAAGTCATATCAGAGAAAGACCAAAAATATGGAGAGAAAAGGAGTAAACACATTGACAAACTTGGGAGAGCAACCGTGTTGAGTCTACAGGTTATGATCTACAAAATAGAGTAACATACTTCCATAGAAAATAACTTTTCTAACCCTTTGGGGGAAAAAAAGCCTTAGAAACAAAACCATCAATTCTACCCCTTGACTTCTTTTAGTGTTTTTACCTCAGGGCATCAGGCCTCCTCTTCTGTTTCCCTCCTTTACTGTCACTGATTGCACTTTCAATATCTTCACTAATTAGGTTTGCCTGCAAGGAGACACAAGTTACCTGGAAGTTTATAGATTTTTCTGAGTCTTGATATGTAGGTTAAAACAGAAAAAGGGATTATTTCTTGTCTGAATCAATAAGTCTCTTGATGCAAAAAGTCTTTTCACAAAAATCTTGCAAAACATGACTCTTGCAGTTTTTATAATGGTTTTTATAATGACTTTAAAGATTTTAAAAGATTTTAAAGATTTTAAAACTGAAGAAATTTTTAAAGATTATCTTTAAAAGAAACTATTATTAAATAAAGGCAATAATAGAAAAGATATGCACAGGCTAAAAATAAAATTGTGTAAAAATCTCTAATTGGGAAGAAATTAAGGGGTTAAGCACCCTCACACCTACAACAGAGTTCCTTCCCATTCTCAGCCTCAAGATCCATTGGACACCCATTAACCCAGCAAAACAAATCTTTGGGTTTAAGGCAAATCCACTACACTGATGAGATAAACCCCAATACTAGGTTGTGCCTCTTTAAATAACCACTTTATTTTGTGACTTCAGGTAAAAGTTAACTTTCTACAAACAATTTTTCCAACAAGAACATTCAATTGGGTTTTTCTTGAGGATCAACATGAGATTAGGAGATAAGGAGTTTTTGTTTGGTTGCAAAGTTTGTTTGCAGCCAGGAATTATTACTCTATCTTAGACTGTTGTTGAGATGTACCATCTATGTTTGTGCCTCTTTGTTCTCTATAATTATGTTTTCTCAAATATGTATGTTGTATTTCTTTTACAGTAAGCATTGATAATCATAAAATTTGAGAAATGGTCGGATACTTAAAAGAGCATCTCATCAGTTCCTTCTAGTTAATAAAACTGAGGAGTACTTGTATGAATGGGCCTGGCGAGCGTCACATTGCTAGTTAAATGAGAGTGCCAATGCATCCCACTCCAGTGTGACTTCCTAAGAGCATTTAGTTTCAATAAGACACTCCAAACATCATGTCAAAGGCTTTCTGTTACATAGGATACTAAAACTAAAGATGAAAAAAATATGTATTTAAAATTTTTTTTTAAATAACCCCAAAACAAAAACTGAAGATGCCTAGGAATCTTCAACTTCGTATACTGGGGCTATTATATTTCTAAGAAAAATTTTACTGCAAAGGTGGGCAGAAGCATTGCATGAAGTCATATAAAAAGAAACTTTAAAAATCAAAAGCAATATTGTACAATGAACTTTATAAAATAAACTTTATTTTTCATTGCCTTTATATTTTTAACCAGCCAAGGGGAAAATGTCTCATATGCAGAGTATGAAACTAATGAGTAAATGCATATAGTGCTTAGTGGTATGTGAGCTTTTGGGGTTAGGACAAGACTATATTCAGTAAATCCGTTTTGAATCCATTACCATTACCATTCCATATCAAGTAAAGCAAGCCCTTTGTTCCCAAACTTAAAATCTAGAAACTTTACACAGTATAGTAACTCTTAGCTCCCAAGGGGCTTTTTAGAGCACAAATACAAACATCAAATTTGAAATGTGTTTTAACTTAGGCCTCTGGTTTACAAAATGTTTGAATTTAATTTCACTATATATCAAAGCAAAATACTCCCTTTAATATTTGTTGATTATATCTAACCTTTCAAAAATTATAATATACTTATGACTTTCAAAAGGCACTATAAAAAAATCTGATGAATATCACTTACACAAATTACCTAAATGCCAGTTCTTTTGAAAGAAGATTTTTAGAAAGTCATCTATGATGTAAATCGAAATAAGAAAATTATAAAATACACTGTTTACAGTCAATCTTACTTTATCTACCATGTTTAAATGTCAAAAATAAAGAAAAGATCAAGTGACTGTCCTAATCTTCTAGAATTTCTTTATAAAATAAAATTACATGGATATTTTATAATATATCATCAAAATGTTAAATGACTGCTTTGGCAAAGTACCAATTAACATAAAATGATTTCTCTTTCAAAGAAAACAACTCAGGAAATAAACACATTCAAGGTTGAAGATAACTTCTAAGGTCCAATAAAGCATCACAAATTATAATCATTTGAAATTACACTGTACTTTCAAGTAGAAACTTTCAGGAGCTAGCCTATTATTACTGGTTCAACTATTTTCACATATCATTTAGGAATTACAAATCTTGAGCAATGATTCAAGCCACATAATTAAATGGTGAACTTTAAATCAATATCGTGGGAAATGTCTAACTGCTTCATTGCAGTGATCCATGCTATGTCATTAGTGCAGAATAAATTAGGATTGCATGATTATTTATTTTCTATAAAGCATGATTTCTGAATAATCAATTTTTAATTATAAGGCACTCGATGTGAATTTAATATATTATCTACCCTTTTAAAAAATAAACAGAATGCATCTTATTTTTAAGACACACAGTCTTATTCTGTTGCCCAGACTGGAGTGCAGAGGGGTGATCATAGCTCACTGTAATCTCCAACTCTGGGTTCAAGAGATCTTCCTCCCTCAGTCACCTGAGTAGGTGAGACTACAAGTGTGTACAGCCACATCTGGCTAATTTTTAAAACCTTTTTAGTAGAGACTGGGTCCTGCTTTGTTGTCCAGGCTGGGCTTGAATTCCTGGCCGCAAGCCACCTTACAGCCTTGGCCTCCCAAAGCACTGGGATTACAAGTGTGAGCCACTGTGCTTGCCCCTCATTTTATTAATATCACCCTAATTTCTTTATTTACCTGCCACAGAAATCCTAAGGAAGATACTAAGGTATTTGTTTTTATTATGAGTTTCTCAGAAACTAAAAATCTAGTCCCTAGTATCCAGATATATTATCAAAATAGGTATTTGAAAAGCTGCCAGAACATCTGCTTAAAGAGGAAAAAAAATGTCACCATTCTTTTACCTTAACCTCATCACATTGGAAGAGATGAAGATCTGGCTTGTTCTGGGTTGGCTCTTTGCATACCAGGGCAAGAATTGAATCATAGCTGCATGAGTGCATCACAGCTTGGCAGTGCTGGATTGTGTTTAGAGGAAAATTCTCCAGTTCATTCTATAAATAAAGTAAATATTTTATTTTGTCAAATTTCCACCCATTTTCAAATAATCTGATCTGATTATAAACATTAACATTTGTGAGGCTTTCTTGAAAATAAAATAGTATACATTTTACAAACTTGCCTTTGATTCTAAATCAATCAGGCTCACAGCTCTGTCATCTACTTGAAGAATCATATCTTGAGTCCATACTTTGCCCTTAGCATCAAGCAATTTCAGCTTCCTTATTCCATCATCCACAGTGATCATAGCATCTTTCCGATCCAGAACAAAGGTAGTCAAGTGCTTATGATTCGCAAAAAGGAAAATGATTTATAACACAAACACATACAACCTCTTAGCACACACTTTTCAAAAGAAAATCAAATTAACCTGAGGTCAGCTAGCAGAGAAGGACAAACACAAAGTACTCTTAAAACTTCATGACTATCTTATTGAGAGAATAAAGCCAAATTGGTTTTTGTTGAATAGAAGAAACGGCATTTTGACTCATAAGACACCTAAATCTGTTTCATACTGAGACATGTTGAACTACATAAACAATACGTAAAAACAAATTCTAAACAGCTTAAATAATACTCCCTTAAAATATACTTTCCCCCTTTTTTATACTCTATTATGGTTATTTTAATGCTGAACACAGCAGCATTTAAACAGCAGGTTATCTGTATGACAGCTTTAAAACTATGGACACTGATTGTAGCAACAGCATAATTCTAGTCTATAGCAACTGTCAAACTATTCAATCCACTAAAACCACTTACTGAAACAAAACTGCTTAAATTTAACTAAGCATGCTTGAGGTAGGTAGAAAACTGAAAATAAGAGCAATTTAAAAATTGCTTCCCTGCTTGAATATTTTCTACTATAAGCAGAGGTCATCTAGCGAGATTCCAATCAGGAGCAAATATCTTAAAAGAAAGCAGAGCAAAAAGTAAAAAAGAAGCTGTTATTTAACTAGAACTAGTAATAACTTTAATTACACTTTAAACTGTTTAATGAAACTATCAAAGGCTTGATTTCAAGAAGATTCTAGAGTACAAAGTAGAAGTCCTTATCCTATTTTAAATGAAATAAGAGAGGCAATGATAAATGAGTAGTAGTTATGATTTTTAAATAATTCTTTATGAAAACAGACCATGAAACATCTGTTTTAAAAAATCTAAACAAAAATGTCAATGAAACTTAAAAGACATTGTAACAATGAAATAAAGCATAAATCTGATTTAACTTCCAATTTTTATGTTCCTCAAGGGTCACTCTAAATACTAGCAAACAGCAAAGCATCTTACTTCAACACGGTATTGAGATATATCTGACACACTGCTGACACTGTCCCGTGCATAATTCTTCCTTTGTTCTGAAAGAGAAATTGAAAAAGCCATTATTTGTCTTCTAAGAGACTGAAGTTCATATATTGGTATCATGTGGCTATCTCTAAAACTGGTCTATCTCACATATAAATACAGTAGTTGACAAGTCGCCATTGTGTGGTGTATCTGAAAACACTCATTATTTACAGTAAATCTAAAAACCACAAGAAATTCTAAATAATAGGCAAGAACAATTTGATCCACTATACATTTTTAGAATTCCAAAGGTTAACAAGATTATAAATATTATAAGAAAAAAAGTTATTTTATCTAATGGCTTTTTTTTTTAATCAGTTAGGGACCTACTGTTGGACAAATAGATTACAACTGGCTTATAAATTTTATCTGTTACTGCACTGATAGCAAAATATAATTGTAAATATTGTCATACATACTGTATTATATGAGTTAGACTACATTATTAAAATAATAGGCTCTACAAGGAACATCTCCTTTCACAATATCCAAGCTGGGACAATGTTGGAGGAGATTTAAACCATGATTAAATCACACAGCTTGCCATTAAGTATTAACAGTTTTCACACATCTACAGAACACACAAACGTGATACTTAGTCTCAGAAATATAAGTTGATAGGAAAAATAAGAAAGTCAGGTAGAAAGTTATTGCACCAAACTACATAAAAAGCAAAACGAAACCTTTAATTTTCTTTTCTGAAATGCTGCAAAACCAAAAAAAAACATTAAAATATAAAATGTATGTGGGCAATATTTGGTATTTGTTAGTCTCTTTTTAAAACTTGTATTTTTTTAAAAATATAGATCGCTTGATGAATTTGCATGCCATCCATACAAAGGCCACGCCAATCTCTGTATCATTCCAATTTTAGTATACATGCTGCCAAAGTGAGCACTATTTGTTACTTTCTAATCAAGCAACTTACTTATTTGTAAATTAAGAGTTGCCCTATTTCTTCCAAACAGAATGCTATGATGAAAAATAACTTTAAGGGGGAATGATCAGAGTTTTTCTTCCAGCTTTGGCTCTGTCACTAAGTAGGAAACTAAATTTGGACAAGACACTTAATGCCCTGGGCCTCAGCACCCTTACTGTAAAATAAAAGGGTTAAACAAGGTCAAGCCTAAAGACCCTTAAGGCGTTAACATTCTGACATATAGATATACCTTAGCTCTCCCAACAGCCTTTTTTTTTTTTTTGCAAATCTATTTCTTTCAGTTAATATAGATATTCTATAGTAGATAAATTGTTTGAAAAGCTCTGCTGAACATAAAAGCAGAGGAAGTACAAAAATGTAAAGTGCATATGAACATAGGCAGACTCAGAATGTTAACACGGAAGTTTAAGAAAACTTTAACAAATTTTCATTGTACAACACATATGAAAGTAACTTTTCATATTTATTTACTTTTAAAATTTAGATTAAAATCTCCATATCCTTACAACAATATTATTCTGATATTCCGATACATCCCAGTTTTGCTTTTGCAGCATTAAATTACTTAATAAGAACAGATGCACTAGAAAAGTCACTCTCTGCTACCTTTCTTTTTTTGCTTGGATGATGACCGGAAGAAATATGATCCGTCTGGTCCTACCAAAATAATGTCAGCAAAAAGAAAGATCTGGTTTCACCTAAAATTTTCTCTTCCAATATAGCAAAACATAAACCTTCACTTACAGGACTGTATTCTATATATTTTTAAAAAGTGAACAACCATGATTTTTCTGATTAGGTGATAAGGATTAATCAGTGTGAGATATTAACACATGGATAACTGTCCTTGGGAGAACCATTATGACTCTTGTAATACAATATATAATTCAGAAATATACTTCACAAAAGCACATATAGAAATGATCACTATTTCTGAGTCACTGGTTCACCATACTCTAACACAATTGTCTATGATAGATTCAGAGCAGGAGAGTTCTGCTTGCTTTAATCTGACCTTAGGACAGTAAAAGAAATGGCAGTGGCTGCCATGACACCCAGTCATGATATGGCAGCTCCTGCATGTTCAAATGCTTGTCTTTCAGGTAAGTGACTGGCAAATACAGTTGAAGATCTGAAATACTGTGTGTTTCTACTTAGACATTCCCATTATGAAGCATTAAGAATTTATCCTTGACCGCCCACTTTCCTAACACATAGTTTCCCAATCCCACAGAAACATAATATACAGAAATGGAAAGAAAAACTATATGATAGCATTTTAAACAGTATGACATAAACTGATCACTCTGATTGCCTAGAAGATATGGTATCATTTCTAATATTCCAAATTAAGAACCCACTTTAGGAATTCCTAAGCTGCTCTCTCTCCTTTGTTGCACAATAAATAAGTAGTATAAGAAACTACCTTTTAAAGATCCTAAAAATGTATAAATGCCACAAAATGTATTTATAAATAAACTAGTACTTCCAGTGATTTTTAAGTCAATGCACAAATAAAGGTTAATATTAACATTTTAATAGGCAATTTTGAAAGAAATTTCCTAAAAGGCAATTATAATACATTTCTTTTTTATGAGAATCATATGTATTCACAAGAACTGGTATAAATAGTAATTAGCTCCTAAGCTAAAAATCTCACCAAAGCTTTAAAGCAGTATAAAAAGCCTAACCAAAATCTCTCGACACTACTCAAGGTGAATCCTCTAATGAAATTCAACACTTTTGCTAATAGTGGTTCTCATCCTTGGCTGCAAGATAGAATGAACTTTATAAAACAGTGTGCAACTCATTTACTATATACTATCTCTTCAAGCAGAACATTTTCCTTTCCAAATTAAGAATGTAAATATGGTCAAATGGTGCATTAAATAATAAATAAATGAATAAATATGGCAGTAAGGTTTTTAGGTTTCTTCTATCACAAGCTGCTCAACTCCCAACATAAGAGTAAGTCTATTTCCCCTTCTCCTGGCCCTGCCTTTCTCTCTCAGGTCAATTAAGAGGTAGGATGGAACTTACTTCCCTACAGAACCACTGGCTGTGTTTCACTATTTTGCCTATTAACTTTTATGTCATGGCCCAGAATGTACAACTCCAAACAGACAGAATTAGGTGAATTTAGTAACCAATGATGAAAAATCTTTACATACAACTTTAGAATTATACACTATTTAAAAATTGATATTCAACTCCCAGATCAGAAATACTAAATTTAGGTTTCATATAATTCTTTAATTAGTAGAATTACAGCTATAAAAAGCATCCAGATGTTGGTATTCCCTTAACTGCATTGTTGTTTATGCATAATATAACAATATTTGAAACAGCTAATATTCAGGAATACAGCTAACTTTTAGAAATTTCTTCCTCTAAAAATAAAAATCTTCCTTCGAAAGTAAGGATTTGGCCATTAACAAGAAAAAAGTAACATAAAAGCAGCTGCTGAGTATTCCTCTCCCTAAATAAAACAATAGATTAGAGCTCATATTACTTTATACTTTAAAAAATTTCTGTTGCCCAGGCAGGTAGCTCACTTGAGATCACTCCTGATCTCAAGTGATCATTCCTTGACCAGCCTGGCCAACATGGTGAAAGGCTGTCTCTACTAAAAATACCAAAATTAGGTGGGTGTAATGGCACATGCCTGTAATCTCAGCTACTCAGGAGGCTGAGGCAGAGGCAGAAAAATTACTTGAACTCAGGATGTAGGGATTGTAGTGAGCTGAGATTGTACCAGGGCACTTCAGCCTGGGCAACAAAGCAAGACACTATCTCAAATAATAATAATAATAATATAATATAATAAGACTTAAAAGAGTACCTGTCTATCATACTGATCCAATATTATTTGTCTGCCCAATAATAAAATCTCAAAGTTGACTGTAGATGTTGGTAATGACAACAAAGTACTACTAATTGATCATTCAATGAAATGAATTTTCTAGAAATAAAATGACTTTAAGCAGTTGATAATTTATGAAATGATCACATTCCAAATTAAGCAATATCTAATTTTAAAAGAAGTTATCTTTCTAGAAAGTCCAGCTATTCAGAACATAGCATAATACCTACCCACACTTAAATAAATGAAATTCTCTGAGTGTTTGTTAGAGACGTCACCATGTCTATATATTAAAATGTGCATCTTTTAACCTATAGATTCTAGTGGAAAAGACTCTCAAATCCCCACTTAGAACCTATTAGTTTCCCACCCCATAGTAGCAGAAGCCATGCTAGAAGCTTGCATGTTACAACAACACGGAAAAGAAACAGGCTTGAGATCCAGTCGCATGGAAAAAGCAGCCCTAAATATTCAAAAGGGAAATGAACCTGAATGGTTTGGTATAAAGGTAAGGAATGCAGCCCCTGACTTTCACAGCCCATAAGCTAATGTGCACAAACATGACCCTTTGTCACCAAGAAGAGATTACAGCTGCCACACCTGAGGGAAGAGAATATTTAATATACTTTACAAGTATTTCCCTTAAAAACAATTTTAAATTTCAGTGCTTAAAGACTCTGACAAACAGACTAGCTGAAAAAAATATAAAATTTCCAATATTCTGATAACACTAGCTAAATAAAATATTACTGTCATGAGATAACTGGAGGAAAAAGAAATTAATATTTATCTTTCTAAGTGTTATGGCATCAGGAATGATAATGATTCAGACTCTTTTACATGCTGGCTTGGAAATTTCTTGTATAATAATTTTAAAATGACAAAATAGAGTTATTAAAATTGTATATTTCATTATTTTCCTTGAATAAATTAATATGTCCTCAAATAAGCAAATTTATTGTCATATACAAGCATAGTTCACAATACATTTATACTATTTATTAAAAAATATTTCTAGACCATTATAGGGAGTGATATATGGAATATAAGTTTTAAAATATATAATGAAAGTTACCCCTTGATTCTATATCAAGTATTCAAAGTATCACTATAATTAATTGTCTAACATCATTTGGAGTTAATATCAAAATATTAAAATTGAGAATCTTGATGAATCTGAGGACCCAGGACAGAAAGTGACCCTCCAGTACCACTCCCCATTCCCATGATAAGGTCATTACTTCTGTTTTCTCATATAACTTACCACAGAATTATTATCTTTTTTTATTTTTTAGATGAGGAAACTGGGGCCAATCATTTGCAAAAAACAGCAGCCAATTGGTAGCAGTACTGTGATTCAGATCCTTCGGCCTCCAAAACCCCTGCTGCCTCTCTGAGCACATTCAGTAGAAGCAATCTGGGTGGCCCATTATGATGTCAGACCTGAAAAGTGTTCTCATGAAAAACTCTGCATGAAACTTCAGACAGATTGTCTAGACTGTGGTCAGTGTGTAAAAAACAGTGTCAGTCACTGTAAACATGCATGTTCCAGTGCACAAAATAGTATCCTCATATTACAAAGATGTTCATATACCACCCATGCAGGCAAATTAATTCTTGGAAAATGTTTTCAACTCATTTAAAATTGTAAAAGGATAAATTTTAAATAAGATGCATAAACTGTGAAAAAGCAAACTATATCACAAAGCTCTTCTTTACTAAATTTCCAGTTAAGAAGAGACACTGCTAGCACACACTAGGTTGCAGATGAGGTTTCTTTCTTCTAATATCCACCACTGTCTCTCAACACACCACACAAAAACACACACATAATGCCTTCCCTCTGAGAGTTCTTAGAAAATGCCTGTGGAATGAATGGACAGACGGATGAATGATAAGGGAGAAATATGTTCATGTTTTGAAGATACATATAATCTCTTCTTGGTGACAAAGGGTCATGTGTGTGTACATCAGCTTATGCGCTGTGAAACTCAGGAGCTGCATTCCTTACCTTTACACCAAATCTTTCAGATTCATCTCCCTTTTGAATATTTAGGGCTGCTTTTTCCATATGGCTGGGTCTCCAGCCTGTCTCTTTTCCATGTTGTTATAACATGCAAGCCTCTAGCATGTGATAACAGACCCTATATATAAGTTAAAACTATGCAGACTGGGATGCTAAACACTCCCAAAGATACCTTAAAAAAAACTTCAACTAGAATCTGTTTATTGCAAAGCTATCTTCAAAACATGAACATATTTCTCCCTTGTCATTCATCCATCTGTCCATTCATTCCATAAGAATTTTCTGAGAACTCTCAGAAGGAAGGCACTGTGTGAATGAATGTCTTTGTGCAGCGTGTTGAGAGTCAGTGGTAGGTATTAGAAACAAAAGGAAAATAAACCACATCTGCGACTTAAGGCCATACTACTTCTAAAGCAAATATGTTGCTAAGACTTCTTTCTTCCCTATAAATACTTCTTGGATTTGCCCTTCTATCCGTCTCTTTCTATCTGATTCTATCTATACACCGCTCATTTTCATCACAGTACACAAAATGGTTACCTTGTAATCAACATTTAAATTATGTGACTTTGATAATCATCTAACTTGAAAAGGGGGCCTCACTTTGCTGTATATGTAAAAGAGGGAAAATAAAAATTTACTGCTTAAAAGCTAATGATTTTCCAGGCTGGTCTTGAACTCCTGACCTCAGGTAATCCACCAGTCTTGGCCTCCCAAAGTGCTGGGATTACAGGTGTGAGCAACCACGTCTCTACTAAAAATACAAAAATTAGCAGGGCGCAGTGGCAGGTGCTTGTAGTCTCTGCTACTTTGGAGGCTGAGGGAAGAGAATAGCTTAAACCTGGAGGCGGAGGTTACAGTGGGCTAAGATTGCACCAATGCACTCCAGTCTGGGCGATAGAGCGAGACTTCATCTAAAAAAGCTAAAGATTTTCAATCATTGGATCTAAGATTTTATAAAGTTGCTTCTAACACAATATAAACATTAAAATTTACAGGTGAGTCCTATTTTCTATTCTTATTTCTTTCTTAGCTCTCTGAAATTAGATTTTAGATCTGTGGTATTTGTGAGAGGATTAATACTCCTTTTCCTTTTAAAAGTCTTTAGGCTATTAATAGATGTCTAATTTACCATATTACTTAGGTCTCTGATTCACCTATTTCCATCCATATTCATCAAATTCATCCTCAATATTACTACCAGAGTGAGCCAGGACAAATCTGACCTATTATTACCCTGACTAAAACATATCAAAGGCTGCTCATTTATTGTAAACAATGCCTAAATTCCTCAGTATAACTTTTCCTTATGTGGTCCCCGTTCATTTTTTTTTTTTTTTTTTTTTTTTGAGACAAAGTCTCACTCTGTCACCCAGGCTGGAGTGCAGTGGCATGATCTTGGCTCACTGCAACCTCCGCCTCCCAGGTTCAGGCAATTCTCCTGCCTCAGCCTCCTGAATAGCTGGGATT